>NC_080720.1:13808351-13960851 GCF_019097595.1 Hemibagrus wyckioides
GGCAAACTTTGTTAAAGCCCATGCATTTATTGCATTTTCTGAAACTGTGGCCTGAAGCAAACCACTGGCTAGAGATTCTATTGGGTATATATTTTTTTACTTTTGTTTACGGATTCTCTTTTCTTTGTATGTATACATACAGTATATAGAGAGGGCATGATGCTTTAGTGGCATCACTGAATTCCCCTGGGATAGGATCTATGTTCTGTTACCCTGTGTAGAAAAGGTAATACAGAAAATGGATGGATGGATGGATGGTATACATAAAGTACATAGTAATTCTAAAGAAATGATTATTGTACATTTTTATTGCTCAAGGGCCAAACACTGACTGTCCATAAATTAGAATTTGCAGAAGACATCTGCCCCCAAACTGCTATATTAAAGAAGGTATGAGACAAGAGATTACTTTGCCTAATCTAATAAAAAAAAGCTTCACTATATTTATAACACTACATCAGAAACGTCAGATATAACAAAATTGTATTACATTTGTCTAAGATATAATGCAATATTTTTTGTAATGTCCTCTCTGGCTAACGTGAACACATCATGAAACAGGAAGCTAAGCTGCAATTTGTCTAATAAATAATGAAAGACATAAATAGATTGTAGGTAGTATAATGACGTTCTGTTCTCTAGTGCACAAAATACACTAAAACATACGCCTGCTATAATTATAGCTTTTTTAAACTCTTCTCACGCAGTGCTTGCTGTTTATTTTACATAACGATGAATAAAAAATAGCTGTGTAGAAAACTCAGTAGGGGTCTATAATAATTCATCTCTAATAGGTTTCATCCGAGTCTTTTTCTCACCTGAAAAGACTAAAAATAAATAAAGTGGGAAAAAAAATCCTATATTGCATTTTTATTTTCTGCTGTCACCAAGTTTTGAACTCTTAAACAAGGCCTTTTACAGATATTGAGTATTGCAAATGTGTTTATTTGCAGTTTTAGCTTTTTATTGCCTTTTAAAAAGCTGCTTCATTCATTCATTCATTCATTCATTCATTCATTCATTCATTCATTCATTCATTCAGTCAGTCAGTCATTTATAATTATTTTTATTAATATTATTATTATTAACATTATTGTTATTATTATTATTATTAGTAGTAGTAGTAGTAGTAGTAGTAGTAGTAGTAGTAGTAGTAGTATCTTAAATTGTTGGTTCCATGTTTTCAATAAAGGTTTTTAATAGAACATGCATGGGATTTGGCTGGTAAACTGAGACATAAGAATTATAAATTATAAATATAGGATAAGAAAATATTACTATTTATGCACAAGCTGTATAATATTGCACCATAATCCCAACACATGTTTTTATTGGGTAAATATCAGGACTCACTGTAATTCTGTGCACTGTATTCTGCATTGTTTAATACAGCTGACACAGTGACATCCATTGAGCTGTTGTCCTTCTTTCAATTCATTGTTCAGGTAATTTAACAGATTGATTTTTGAGCTAGAATTTATTTGGGGGTTTGTTCACTGACACTGGATATTTTTGGATTTCAGTAAAATGATCATATATCCAGAAATGTACTTAAATCCTCCATCTTTTTTTCAGTTTTAAGAGAAGAAGAAAGCCTTTATTTGTCACATATACATTGTAGTACAGCAGATTTCATTCTTCACATATCCCAGACTGTAAGAAAGTTGGGGTCAGTGCGAAGGGTCAAGCATGATACAGCTGCACGATATGCTGAAGCACAGAGGGTTGAGGGCCTTGCTCAAGGGCTTAACAATGGCAGTTTGAATGTACTGGAGCTTTCCGATCAGTTACCTAGAGCCCTAACCACTGAGCCATCACTCACTACAAAACAGAAGTATCCTCTATCTAAAAATCTATTTAATATATGGATACTGCATTTAATCTTGGCAAAAAGCAATATAATCTGGCACTAAAGCAAATTTTGCATGAGTTATGTCGAATGTGTGCAAAAAAAGTAATAATCTTTCACTATTACTGCAAACCATAAAATGTATGACTAATGACAAAAGACCCATAAGATAGATAGATAGATAGATAGATAGATAGATAGATAGATAGATAGATAGATAGATAGATAGATAGATAGATAGATAGATAGATAGATAGATAGATAGATAGATAGATAGATAGATAGATTGACTGATATAATAGAGTGTTTCTGATGTTATGTATATCACTGTTGCAGAAAACAACCTAAAACACTATTTTAGACTTATTCAGGTGTTAAAAATTCTCAATTAACTTCTAACATAAATGTAGAACAGAAAACAGAACTCTGTGTGGACAACATTTTTTATCTTTTAAACCTCTTTTCTCTTTTTTTAGTACCTTTTAAACCTATGTACCTTTAATATAAAGGGAGATAGAAGATGACCTAAAACATTATATTACTTAATGAATTATAAACTACAATGCATAATTTGTGATTAATGTCATCTCATGAATAGTATGGGATTAGAATAATATTCTCTATATTCGTGTTAAACAAGATCTAAGACTGGAACACTGACCAGCTCTTAGTCAAGGTTCATACACTGATATAAATCCAGTGCACTATTAGATCTGAAGCACTTACATCCACCTCATTTAAACCAACAGTTGGACATCAATACAGCTTTTTCCCTCTAATTTGTCTACACATTCCATAGCTGGTTAAAGTTCTCCAATGTTACAAATGACTTTCCTCCAGTAATGTCATTCTAATAAAATCAGGCTGATTTATTTGTATCTAAACGAAGCATGCTAACTAGAACAGCTGTGATGAGATAGATAAATGTTTGAAAGAGCTGCAGGGTTTTGGTGTTACTATAGCTCACACTGAAAGTTCGACAAATACATTCCAGCTCATTAATCTTATCTATGTATTAAGGCCATTACTCAAAGAAGTTTATTATTTACAAATTCAAACTTTTCTGCAGACTTTATATGCAAAGGTAGGTAACAGTCTACTTAAATTTCATGCCAATATGGTTCACTTGTGCATTCTTACACATATGCATAAAAAACACAACATGGCTTCATTCACCAAAGTTTAATTTATAATTCAACTTGTGTTGCACCAATTATTTTGAACATGGTGAATGAGGACTGTTAGTGCCTGAGTCCCCAGTTTGATCCTGAGCTTAAATTAGCATCTGTGCAGAGTTTTCCTGATCTCTCTGTGTGTTTCCTCTGGCTTTTTCAGCCACAAACCTGCTTTTGGGTAAATTGTCTATGCCTTGTCCAAGACACAAACTTGGTTATGTCATCCCAAGTTCAGATTCAGTTAGATTCAAGTGTTACTGTTATTGTAGCTTTTATTGTGTTTTCTTACCTTTGTCTTGCTTTAGTCCTCTGCTCATTAGTTGTACATCTAATAAATCTTACATGCACTTGCAGCCATTTGTTATAACTGTCACCAAACTGACAAAAAACTACTTAAAGCCAAGTCACCTAACTAGTTCAGGTGTGAATTATTATTCTTGATTTTTCACTAATAAATAAAGGGATGAAACTTTACAAGTAAATCGGCCTTATTCTGAAACACTGTCTTTGTAAAACAGTACTTTTTAAACAGCGCTTCCATTGACAACAAAAAGCAGGTGATAAACTAATAGGCAACAAGTTAATACGCAGATGTCTTGTTATTCAGCCTTTAAAAAAAAATGGACATATTTTTGTTGTTTTTGTTGTTGATAAGAAATTTCTGCTTTCACACACATCAGATAAAAACACAAATATGGCTAGATGAATTAAACACGATCAAAAACTTTTTTTTAAAAGAAAGATCCTACTTTCAGATCAAATAATAAAATGTTACAGCACTGCTATTATATTACTAAATTTAAAGGCTTGCTACTAAAAGGTTAAAGCGTCCCAGTATACACCAGACTTCACTTAGCCCTGCGCACCCCACAGCTGTCACCATGTGTATTGCCTAAACATGAAGCCCAAAAAGCAACTTCATAGTCTGTTCATAATTTTGCTAAATTACATTTTTCAGAAAGCTAATTATGAATATAATAACCCTGTGAATATGAGAGTGAACCTGTCAATTCATGCCACACCTTGAAAATGTAAGGGCTTTCTTCCCTTGTAACCTAGCACCATTTTGTGGACATTTTGCGTAATTACAGGTCACTTTAACAACAATGGTAAGTCATTTATAACCGCAGTTAGATGCTATTATCAAAACAGTATAATACATTTTTGTTTACGGTTTAATACTCTAGCCCAATTGGTATTATGGGAAAATACAGTATATACAGTATCAAAGGACCTTATTGTAACACTGCTGGAGTGATACATTAAAACATTGTCATTTGGTAGACACTCTTATCCAGAGCAACTTACTTTACTTATTGTAGCTCATTTTATACAACTGAGCAATTGAGGTTTAAGGGCCTTGCTCAAGGGCCCAGCAGTGGCAGCTTGGTGGACCTGGGATTCAAACTCACAACCTTTCAATCAGTAGTCCTACACCTTAAACACAAAGCTCCTGCATCCCTACCTGTGTTACCAGTTACCTGTGCAACAAACCTATGTGCCAAACATTTGCTAGCTAGCCTGAAAGATGAACAAGCTTATTTGCTTTATTCTTCTTATTTTTTTCTATGAAGTCTGTAATCCACTGTTTTTTTTCACTGTTTTTTAATTGTTCATTTTAGTGGTTGCTTATAATGTAGCAGGCTTTTTATATTGTGTACCGTAACTGTGTGTCTTGGCAGGTTCTTATTGTGTAATGCAATATTCTGTCTTAGATAGCATCTAATTATTCCTCAATATCAGTTATAAAAGGCTGTTTTCACTGTAAGTTCAAGTCTGAATGTTGGTGTCTTGACACCCTGATGAAAATAGAAAGAAAGAAAGAAAGAAAGAAAGAAAGAAAGAAAGAAAGAAAGAAAGAAAGAAAGAAAGAAAGAAAGACGATTGGGTGGGAGGATGGATGGATCAACCGACAGATTGATATATACCAATAACTTTAAAAATAACACATTCAAATATAATGATATGGCTACTTCTGTGTATTTACATCCCTTTTACATCCATTTTTTAAATTTATTTATTTTAAATATAACATTTAGGCTCTAAGAATACAGATTTATTTCCTCATACCAGTGCTTGTGGTTTTGTTATCAGATAGAAAAGAAGATAATGCACAGATATTATTAAGGTGTTGGTTTATTCTTTGTGACATGGTAGTGTGTGTGGCATTGGTATGAAAGTGTATTAGGTGCTCGAGTTTTAGAACACTACCTACAACTAATGGATATTTTATTACACATTTCTGCATTGTAAGTAAACCTTACAAGTGTGCAGTTAGACACTATAGCTCATTTCTTTGAATGTTCAAATCACAACACACAGATGACAACACACTCTCAGATGAAACACTCATACTTGTATACTTTTGCCAGACCTGGAAATACACTATATTGTAAGGTTTTGGGACGCCTCTCCAAATCATTGAATTCAGGTGTTGTTTTTCAGGGGTTGGGCTTGACCCATTAGTTCCAGTGAAAAGAACTCTTAATGCTTAATTGACCATTCCACTAGAAGAGCATTTGTGAGGTCAGGCACTGATGTTGGATGAGAAGGTCTGGCTCACAGTCTCCACTCTAACTCATCCTAAAGATGTTCTATCGGGTTGAGGTCAGGACTCTGTGAAGTTCCTTCACACCAAACTCGCTCATCCATGTCTTTATGGACCTTGCTTTGTGCACTGGTGTACAGTCATGTTGGAACAGGAAGGGGTCATCCCCAAACTGTTCCTACAAAGTTGGAAGCATGCAATTGTCCAAAATGTCTTGGTATGATGAAGCATTAAGAGTTCCTTTCACTGGAACAAAGCCCAACCCCTGAAAAACAACACCTGAAGGCAATGATTCCTGGGGTGTCCCAAAACTTTTGGCAGTATAGTGTATGTCAAGTACTGTATACACGTAAGTATGACCTACAAGTCTAAATATTTCAGAATCAAAATCATTGTTTCTCAACTCCTGACGTCCTGGGAGCCCACTGTCCTGCAGAATATAAACACATCTGATCCAGTCATTCAATCTTAGTTCTGTTGTGTTGGGCGCACATTTTTAGCGAGAAAGTAAAAAATGTGTTTGTCCCACACTGGGTGCCGTAGTTTACATCCGAAGTACCTTTCAGTTGCCACCGGTGACGCGTCCCTTGTCAACCGAAACCCGCCCATAATCCCGCCCCTTCACTGTCATTGGACAATTATTTAAACAAGCCTTCAAAAATTTACAGAATAATTGGCTGGTTCATCTGTCAATCTCAGTCGGAGGATCTATTTACAGTAGGTTGAGAAGAACGATCAAGTCTATCTCTGTTCAGATTAACGCAGCGCTGTTGGTTAAAAAGTGATAAATCCTGCCGGGTAAATTGTCATTTCTTGGGTTATTTTGCCACATATTGACGAAAAAGGTATTCGTTTTGTTTTTTATCCACCAGAGCGGACTGTTTTTTCGAAACCATGTCTTCGGACGAAGACCGAGCAAAGGAGATTCTGAAGGGCTTTAAACTGTATCCTTTAAACTTGTGGTACAGACATTGGCTAAATCCCAAACGCCTGTCTAGTCTCCCTTTAAGGGCACTACATAGGGTATGATCACAACGGGATTCTATGTGTCATGTAGTGAACTATATCACCAATAGGGAGATGTTTGGAATGTAGCCTGCATCAGCTAGCGGTACCAGGGCTAGCTTATACGGAGATGTTCAATAGCTTTATCTGTCTAGGGATCTGTTACATAGGCGAACTTTTTAAACCAGGGAGTAATTTAGAGGTCTGTGTATAATTAGGTTAACATGTCCACTGGCTTTCAAGACTAGCCAGCGAAGTGGTTAATAACGTGGTTAGTGTATTAATCGACTGTCTATCTGATTAATGAGCATGTTGTGCAGCTAGGTAACTAACGATGGGTTATAACACATCCTGCTTCATCACTGCTGCTTGTTGTAATACATTTTTGCGCTTTTCCTTAAATCTCACTTGCATTGCAACTAATGTTAGCTGACCAGCTAAAGCTAGGGGCCGTCCCGTGCCTCTTCCTCTTCTGGACGTCTGATATTATTATGCGACCTAACTCTAGCTGACCTCTCTAACTTCAGATCTGCTGCAGATGATGTCTATTTGCAAAGATAGATTAGATATGTTTTATGCTCAAAAGAATTTCTCACTGCTGCTGTTTCCCTTTACATCTTTAATACCGTTACCTTGAAAGGTGCATATAATGTAATGATAAAGCTTTATTCTTAAAAATACATGAAAAGTGTAATATACCTATTTCCTTCTATTTCATATTTTTATATATCTATTTTCTTCTATTATACCTATACCATTTTCACTTAAATTATACATATTAAATGCATTACAGAAGTTCAAGTCAGTTTATTAGTTAATATTGTTATTATAAAGAGTCTAGTACTTAATTAATCAGCTGTTGTTTGGTCTGAATCCATTAAGAAACTTCTGGATGTTCCTGAGGACTCAGGTGTGTTATGTGTTCTCCTGGCTTTACATAACACGAGGAGCACGTACATTTGATTTGGTCATACTTGTGATTTGGATCCATATTTGAGAAACTGACGAACGTTAATGTAGTGACGCATCTAATATAGCAGTGTGTTATTGTTTAATAGTTTGCCCAATGTTCTCATTTGGTTTGTGTGTGTGTGTGTGTGTGTGTGTGTGACCTTCCCGAGTAATTCAGCCTGGTAATTCTTAAATCCTTCATTGCAAGGACAGGGATTTGTTGCCTTATGTTCCTCGCCGGCTTGTGTGTTGCCTGAAGTCTTGCTATTCTGTTAGCTTTGAATCGTTCAAACTTTCTTTTAGTCTTGAAGTGGAAAATATATATTATATTGTAGCTTTGATTCCACGATAATGAATGCATCTACACAAGACAAATTGTTACTCAAATTCAAATGCAAGGACGCATAGGTCTGTTCTGATTAGTTTCTTTCTTTCTTTCTTTCTTTTTTTTTTTATTTTATTTGACACGATTTATGAAAGGCTCTAAAATATGTGTTATGTGCTTCTCCGATCAGATATTCAGTGCATTACATAACATTGCATTTACTGTGATGCACAGAACAATCCTAAAAGATCGGACGACACTTTTAGCTTTCATTAATCTGTGTAATTATTGAACCTAGACATTTTGTCACCATTATTTCATTAACCGTCCAGCTAAAGGCTTCTTATATGAAGGTTCAGAAAGGGGATCTGTTTGTTTGCTGTATTATGCGACTATAGTGTGGTGTAGTTGTGATTCTCCATCCGTAAGCCCCAGGAGTAAATGCAGTGTACAAAGTAGGTCTCCTTAGAGAAGTTGCACCTAGACGTGTGCATACTGAGGGTAGAAGTATGTGTTGTACAGAACTTCCTCTGATTTGTCTGATTTTGTTATTAATATTTAGTAATGGGTAGTTATTAATAACGAGACACGAGAGTTTCTTTTATAAAGCTGTGTGAAGGGGTTAGAAGGAGATGATAAGTCACAATGGGCTTTGCCTATAAATAAACAGAATGAATTTTTAGGTTGCTTGACCTGATTTAGGACCGAACATCTGAAAGGACACAGTGTGTGTCTGTAAATAACAAGACAAAGTGCTCTTCTTTATACCTTCATGCTGATACTTCATTCACCTGCATGACTGACGTCAATTCAGAAATGCCAGCAATTTTTTTTTTCTTAGACAGTAGGTCATGTTTAAAAAATGTATGTGACTTTCATGAAAGCAGTGTCACCCAGGGACTAATTAGGTAGACTGTGTCATTGTTTGCAAGTAAAAGGCTCCCTCCCCTGCGACACTCGCTGTGCATCACTGCTGTATCTCAGCAGGTGTGATCCCACAGACACCTGTCACCACTAGTGCTAATCTCCAACGCTATGGCCCAGCCTGTTAGCGACAGTCTTCCATTTAATCAGTTCTGCATTTTAACATCCTCGTGCTATTTTCTGATTCTGACTTGTCAGCTATCATTCACGAGCCTCAGGTTTTCCGTAGCTGGGAGAATTTTGGGACGTTCCCCTAAGCTACTAATATTACAGTACAACACTGCATAAAATATTAAGGACATCTTGTGGATATTGCCAAGTAATTAGATTTGAATTTGATGATGCTGTGTATAACAAATTTCTTACAGCTTCTTTAGATACTTATTCATAACTTTACGTGAATCTGGATGTATTTGGACTTGTTATCAATGATTAATGATTGAAATGCGTATAAAGGATAGCAAGGGTTTGTACCCTGTATTGTAAACCTTGTCCTCCGTTTGTTAGCCGTCGGTCCTTAGGTGGTTGGTTTCCAGGGCGGTTGTTTGCGTTGTGGCCTGGTGCTGACACACTCAGTCCACTGTGCCTGTGTGTCTCACAGAGAGGGCAGTGAGAGACACACAGGTGGTCTGAAGTTGTAGAGGTCAGATGTCCCTGACTTGAAGCATGGTGGATTGTGACAAGCCATTGTTCTGATGTCTTTTACTTCAGGAAGGTTTAATTAAAGCAGGATGTCTTTTGTTTACTCTGTTGTGGTGAACATTTTAGGAATTACTAGACTCAGTTTACAATCCAAACAGTCCATTGCGATGTCACAGTATTTAAAGATATAACATTACCTTTACCTACTAATAAATATCAAGTCTTTTAATGTTCTGCTTCCTTAACCAGTCTGTAGAAACTGGATGAACCTGAGGGATGCAGAGACGGGGAAAGTTCTCTGGCAGGGAACTGAAGATCTCTCTGTTCCTGGTGTAGAACATGAAGGTATGAAAGCACTTAGGCTGTATCATGACACTGCAACACTTACTCCAAGCATTTACAGGCTTTTTCTGCACTGACTTATTCATTCTGCAGTTACATCATTGCTATAAGACTGTAATGAATTTTTTTTCCTTTAGTGTACTTAGATTGTTTTTTTTTTAATTTGGTTTTTTAAGTGGGGAAAAATTTTAAAACATGTTATTCCCAATGGGATCCCATATATAGTCCATTTTAATTAAAAGGCTGTGCATCCATTTTGGACCGTCACTCTTGTCTCTTCTAGCTCGGGTACCCAAAAAGATCCTAAAATGTAAAGCTGTCTCCAGAGAGCTTAATTTCTCCTCATCAGAAAAGCTGGAAAAGTTTCGCCTGGAGCAGAAGGTTCTCTTCAAAGGCCAGTGTCTAGAAGGTCGGCATTTCTTTGTTGTTATATTTTTTCTTTTACTTAAACCAACATTATGAGCACTGACAGGTGAAGTGAATAACACTGATTATATCCTCATCATGGCATCTGTTAGTGGGTGGGATATATTAGGGTTATATTAGTTTGACATGCGCTAAATGGTGATGACTAGGCGACCGAACAACTCCAAAACTGCAGCTCTTGTGGAGTGGTCAATATCTATCAAAAGTGGTTCAAGGAAGGAACAGTGGTGAACCGGAGACAGGGTCATGGGCGGCCAAGACTCACTGATGCATGTGGGGAACGAAGGCTGGCCCGACAGACAAGCTACTGTTGCTCAAATTGCTGAAGAAGTTAATGCTGGTTCTGATAGAAAGGTGTCAGAACACACAGTGCATGGATGGTTCACGGCTGTTTTGGCAGCAAAACATGGACCAAGACAATATTAGGCAGGTGGTCATAATGTTATGCCTGATCGGTGTAAACAGAATTTATAAAACCACACAAATTATGTGCAATATGGTTTTTTCATAAAATCCTGTTATTAGCCACAGAATTGTTAATTCACCTCAGATGTGATGGAGTTTTTTTTTTTATTTAATATGAATGAATCAAATCTACATCTAGATTTAGTTGCTAATGAAGTTGCTCATTTTATTTTATCGCTTATTTTACGTTATCAGTAATTGCATTGTTATGGTCCTCTTTGTCTTAACTTCAATATTTGTTTTCCTCAGAGTGGTTCTTTGAATTTGGCTTTGTGATCCCCAATTCCACAAACACATGGCAGTCTTTGATAGAGGCAGCACCCGAGTCACAGATGATGCCTGCTAACGTGTTAACGTAAGGCCCATTTCTTCATTCATCTTTTATAGTGATGTTTAATGTCTAAGATGGAGGGTATCAGTTTTATTTTATTTAGATGCTTGTTTACTATTCTCCAGTTGTTTACAGAAATATTCTCCCCTCTTTCGCAGTGGAAATGTTGTCATAGAGACGAAATTCTACGACGACGAGCTTCACGTCAGCACCTCTCGAGTACGGCTTTTCTATGTCTGAGATGTGAAGCCTATCCTTTTTTACATTCTGTCATTCAGAAGGATGCACACATCACTTTTTTTTTTTATGGCCAGACGAAACTCTGCTTAATGAGTATTTCCCTGGCACCATGACAACGACACTAAAGGAAACAAGTTGAGCAGACTAAATTTCAGGTTAAACAGTCACACCAGTTTAATGAAAAGACTTGGAAGCAAGGGCAGTGATGCTCATCTCAACCTGACCATGTAAATTGTTTTATTTGTACATTTTTTTCCCTCTCTTATCTGTTTTTTTAAATCCTGCATTGTATACTGCTTCCTTGCATTCTGTTTTTAAATATTTTCTGCCAGTTTCTGTGGTTGCTAATATCATTTTTTTTAACAAAATTGTAAGATAGGCAGTGTTTAAATACATGATGTAATTATGGGTTTAAAATTTGATATCCTTGAGTGATGCCTTTTCCCTTGAACTCTGCTGTTTTGTTTTCTTTTTAAATAGGTGTATACCTATAAGACTATCAGTACCAGCTGTATTAGCTCTTCCACTTTTGGGGGGGGGATAAATCTGTGTACAAGCAGTGGTTTTGTTGAAGCTACTCTGTGTAACCTGGCCTGTTTGATTTCTTAAATTAAATCTTTCTTGCCCAGGATGCTCAGAAAGGTTATCCATCATAACAAATTCTCACCATTTATGTCTGTTTGACCTTCTTTATTAAAAGCAATGAAATGTTGTTGTATATTTATGAATGTCTCCTTTTGTGGATCTGCTCAATGATTGATATGTCTGGAGGACTGTTTTGGACTGTTTTAACTCGGTGGAAGCAGTGGAAACAATAGTGTACATATACAATATAAATCCGTATAAATTAATGGTTTTTCAAGGGTGAATTTATTTTATTCTTCTTCATTGAGTGCTTTATGCTGGTTATGGTTGTTGTGGATCCAGAGCCTAACATGGGAAAACTGGGTGTGAAGCTGGGAATATTAATCTATTCAATTCAATTTGATTTGTATAGCACTTTTAACAATGGACATAAGCTTTACAGGACATAAGAAACATAATACAAAAGTCCTAGATTAACGTTAGACAAAATCATCCCTAGTGAGCAAGCCTGAGGTGACTGTGGCAAGGAAAAACTCCCTTAGATGGTAAGAGGAAGAAGCCTTGATCGGAACCAGACTCAAAAGGGAACCCATCCTCATTTGGGTGACACCGGAGAGTGTGATTATGAATAATGTCCTTTGTACAGTCATTTACAGTCAGTTGGAGTTGTGTGATGCAGATACAGCATTTGTAGAATGTTATTGTGTATTAATTAGGATGTTGTTGTCATTCTCAAAGTCCAGGGTTGGGATCTTCGTTTTTAATATACCCCAAAAATCTTCACAAAGCAGAATCTAACTGGAGCTGGTCCATCTCTGGATGCCTCAGGATCATTGCAGGGTTGGCCTCTTCTTACTGGAGGTCTACTGGAGCTGGCCATCTCTAGATGCCTCGGGATGGGTAGAAAAAGGTAAAGAAGTGTAAAGGAATTAGCATAGCAGCTGTTCATAATATTAGCAAGCACTAGATGATAATGTGACTATCTGTATATACACTGTATATTATCTCTGTTACTGTTGTACATACAATGTACATACTGCACACAGTTTGCACAAATATATAATTACTCAAATAAATAATACAAATATATAATATATAAATATTTCTTAACACTTTATATGCTGTAAATACAACTTGCACATACTTCTCTATGCACGTACTGACATAGCCATGTTTACTGATGCACATATTTACATATTTATCTGTACTTTTCTACAATTTCTTCTATTTGCACTTCTGGGAGATGCTAAACACCATTTCGTTGCTAAGTACCTGTACTTTGCAATGACAATAAAGTTATTTTTATTATTTAAAAATTATTATTTTATGCTATCTATCTATCTATCTATCTATCTATCTATCTATCTATCTATCTATCTATCTATCTATCTATCTATCTATCTATCTGTTTGTCTGTCTGCCTGTCTATCTAATCAGATGTACTGGAGCACAAGGTTATGGGATGTATTGTGTGTATGCCTGGAATACACCCTGGATTAGATGCAAGTTCAACTCAGGACACTACATACACATTATTAGTTAGCATCACCAATCCATCTACTGCCATGTTTCTGGAAGGTGGGAGGAAAAGAGAGGACACAGAGGAACCCCCATGAAAACATGAAAACATGCAAATCTCTACAATCAGTAAGTAAGCCAAGCTAAGGATCAAACTGGAAACTGTGGAGCTTTGAGGTGGCAACAGTCACCTGTTGAAAAACTGGTCCCATCCAGCCTAGCAGTGTTAATAAACCACACAGTAATAACCCTTATTAAAAAATCCAGCAGAGCCAAATTCACATCACTACCTTTTATTAAAAAACGAATTCAGTTCATCATCTACATTACAAGTAGACCTTGTTGAGCCGGATTCAGTGTGTCATGAAGTTAAAAACACTAATCTCTACAGAGCTCAGCTTGTGGCCCCTCAGGACCTTGAGTCTGACGTCAGTTCGAGTAACTCAAGACAAGAAAACTACATATCCCAGAATCCTCCTCCGTGGATGCGGAAGTTGTTAGTGCCGACCTTGGGAAAACTAGTGGTAAAGCATGGCGAATAAAGAGCCCAATGTGAGTAATTTGCACTATATATTCCTCTTTCATGGACAATGAATCATTTATCATTAGGTTCAGATGAGCCGTGTTTATGTAACGACGTTAAGAAAATAATAGCATGCATATAATAGAATAAGATTAACACTAGTATTGCAGCATACAGGACTTCAGTGCAGCATTGCTTACTTAAAATAGTGTGTATTGAAATATCTAGGAACTGGCTTAGACATTCGTATTTATTTATTATAGTCGTCCCTTATGTGTCGGGTATGAGCTTTTAATACATAATAGCACACATATAAAGGGAAATCATATTCAGATTTATCTACAGGTACCAAACCTTTGTCCTGGAGAACTCTCCTTCCTGGACATTTCACCTCCACATGCTCACCTGATTCAGTTCATTAACAGTTCTTAATGAATTAAAAATCAGTAAAATCACTAAAACCATGTGTCAGACTCTAGTCGGGATGATAGAGCTTCAACGTGACTTAATTCTGCTAAAGACTTGAACATGAACTAGTTAATGGGTCATAGTAAAGGAGTAAAGCTGTGTTGTTGTTGTTTTGGAGTAAATCTAGTCAAAAGAATAAGCCCTAATCACTTCTCCTGGCTGGATGACACAAACCACTTGATTGCCTTCTTGTAAGTTAGCTTGTTTCGGTTTTAAAATATTCTACACCAGGTCTAGGCTGATGGTTTTTTGCTTCAAATAAACGCATATCCACCCAAGTCAAATTAGTTAATTCGTTTGTGTGAGGTTTTAACAGTTAATATATACACTACCGCTCAAATGTTTGGGATCACTTTTTTGCTCAAATGTTTTGGGATCACATATTTCAGCTTGATTTCAGCTATTCATCTTGTGGGAGATGCTCCAGGAAGCATGAGGTGAAATCTTGAAAAATTGACAGCTACTGTAGAATGCCCAGGCTGTAATTGCTGCAAAATGTGTTTTTTTTTGATGAAGGCAAAGTTTGAAGAAAACATTCATCATTTCCATCAAAATCATTATTTCTAACTCTGACATGTCAGCATGTCCTGTTCTTTTGCCATCTTTTCTATTCAGACTTTTGAGCGGTAGTGTATCTGCTGGTTGTTTGGGAGAAAAAACAAACCCCTTTGTCTGTAACTTCTTCCAGTCAGTGATCCCTTTATCAGTACAGTTTTATCTTACAAAAATGACACACATTTATTGTATGTGTACACTCATATTTATTTTTAGAGTTTATTTTTATATTAGAGTTTTATTATTTTTTATTTTAGAGCTTTTTAGAGAGTTTTTCTTATGAATTTCTGATGTTTACACCCACATGACATTATTTATAGCCTAACTCTACTAATAGTTGCTTTCCCAAGAAAAGAGAAATTTATCCACCCCCTAACTGTGCTTTCTAGACCCCACTTTGAGAACCATGGCTTTTTTTTTTCTTTTTTTTTTTTTAGGATAAGATAGCAATCCCTAGCTTTAGATATTTCGTCTGACACACTGGCAAATGGACACTAATGTAACTGTCAGCTTTAGCCTTGAGCATTCTTACTCATACCAGCTGATTTCATAGAATTTAAATCTGGAAGCCATTCATTATTCCCATCCATTCAATGTCCTTGAGCAAAGATGTTCTACATGGATCATGAAGATTAACAGTTTTTCCTTTTTTGTATGGAATAGTTTTTTCAGCATTTGAGGGATTTTGCTGGCCGTATGTCATCTGGCCCTCGTGGTGCAGGGATTGGATTAAAATTACTAATCGGTGCTGGTGCACTTGCCTATGGAATCAAAGAGGCTACATATACAGGTAATGCCCTCGTCTGTGAGTTGTTTTGTTATTTGTACATTATATGACCAAAAGGTTCTAGACAGCTGACTACCTTATATTACCAAAGGGTTTAAGGGCTCGGGCCCTTAGTTCCAGTGATAGGAACTCTTTGCTTCAGCATACCAAGACATTTTGGACAATTTCTTGCTCCCAACTTTGTGGGAAGAGTTTGGGTATGACCCCTTCCTGTTCCAACATGACTGCACACCAGTGCACAAAGCAAGGTCCATAAAGACATGTATGAGTGAGTTTGGTGTGGAGGAACATTACTAGACTGCACAGAATCCTGACCTCAATCTGATCAAACACCTTTGGGATGAATTAAAGCGAAGACTGCGAGCCAGGTCTTCTCGTCCAGCATCAGTGCCTGACCTCACAAATGTGCTTCTAGAGGAATGGTCAAAAATTCCCATAAACCCACTCCTAAACCTTGTGGAAAGCCTTCCCAGAAGAACTGAAGCTGTTATAGCTGCAAAGGGCAGACCAACTCCATACTAAATTCATGTGCATGTAAAGGCAGGCGTCCCAAAACGTTTAGCAATATAGTGTATCACATCCATGCATAAGCCATCCTCATCAGTTCACACAGTTGGAAGCAAAGTAGCATTACAGGTATTTAAACATGTTCCAGCAAGACAATGCCCCTGTGCACAAAGCAAACCCTGTGAAAAGATGCTTTCACAAAGTTTTAGTGGAGCACAAGTGGCTCACAGAATGCCTGACAGATGAACAGGAACACTGATTGCACCCTGAGCGTTTGATAGCCGGAGTATGCTCTGTTATCATATGCTGAGTTATGATAACAGAGCATACAAAAAACACAAATGAGACCTTGAATTTGTCTGCCATGATCCAATGTTTGTAAAAAAAAAAATAAAATAAAAAAAATACACTCTTTCTTTGACTTTGACTTTCATCATAGGTTAACTGATAATTTTCTGTGTCTGTTGTATCACTATCTTCTAAGTGGATGTGTATAGAAGTGAAAACTATCTGAATGATATACAGTACATAATAAGACTGTGTGATGTTTGTCCTGTAGTGGAGGGTGGTCAGCGAGCGATCATCTTCAGCAGAATTGGTGGAATGCAGATGGACACTGTCCTGTCTGAGGGGCTACACTTCAGGTAGTTCTTATACAAAGTGCACTTTAATTCTTTTTAACACTCTTGTTGAATGTATTTACCATTAATACTCAAATCTTATTGTTTTCCCCCTTCTTCTAGGATACCATGGTTTCAGTACCCGATTATTTATGATATCAGGGCAAAACCAAACAAGATTTCCTCTTTGACTGGAAGTAAAGGTGTGTATCATTCCAGAGTTGTCATTTATTAGCCTTATTCTAATACAGCAAATTAAATAGTTTTAAACTAAAGTTTTTTTGACCTGGTCTTCATAAAGAGCATATGTAGTTCATTTGCAATTACCATGGACATGAATGTCGATGAATTATACAGATTTATAGCTTAATTTATTTGAATATCTTTCACTGAGGAATTCAGGACAGTTCTGAAACATATTTGTTTTGCATAAATGAATATCGATTATTCTTTTGTCATTGTGTTTTCAGTTCTTTCAGTGTAGGGCAAAGCGTGGCATATTTTTCTGTGCTGATTATACATAGATTAGAATTGTAGGCTGAGAAAATTGTGTATTGGATGTAAAGATCTCTTGACAGTTTTTTTGTGCTGGTTATTCAGTAAATTCTGTACATTCTTTATTGGTATGGTACATGGTAGAACCTTTAACATGACGTTATACACTTGTCTTTACTGTTAATAAAACAGTTATGAGTTTTTCTAAAAAAAAAAAAAAAAAAAATGTATATATGCATTTTTAAAAATATTTTCTCATCATCTGTTGTGTGCTCAGAAGTCTTTTTACGTACAGTATTTGTAAGAATGTAGCACATACTACTGTATATGAATGTATACTACTATACAGTGAGAGTCTTCCTACAGAAAGGGAATGTGATGCAATAAATAACAGATTTTTGTGTAATAAATAGTCTCTTGATCTAGAAATAGACTGTTGTATTCATCTTGGCCATATCAGTAAAAATGCTAATTCAAGGTCAGTGTGCACAGATACAGTTGTTTTCCGTTATTTGCAAATATTTTTTGCGACATTTATCATTTTTACAGCAATTTATTATTTTTTTGTACACATGCACACATTTTTAATAGTGTCTGAATACTTTTCCCCTATCAATTTTATTTTACAACATATCTTTGTTTATGATTATGAATACTTACTTTATTGTTCTTATTTAAAATTACAAATTCAAAAGACATGCAAAGACCCAAGTGTGTTCAAATACATATTTTCCTCTCGCTGTATATCGACTTTATACCAGTTAGGAACGTATTTTGTTTTCATGCTGCTTGTGTTTTTCTGTGTGCTCAGACCTTCAGATGGTGAACATTGCGCTGCGTGTGTTGTCACGGCCCATGGCCTCCAACCTTCCCTATATGTACCAGCATCTGGGGAAGGACTATGATGAGCGTGTCCTTCCTTCCATAGTCAATGAAGTCCTGAAAAGCGTTGTAGCCAAATTCAATGCCTCACAGCTTATAACGCAAAGAGCTCAGGTAAGGCAATGATTTTACGCTCACAAACACACAAACACACACACACACACACACACACTGCTAATTTCCTGAAGTAGCTGACCTAAACCAGCATATGATCATAAGATAAGATAAAGCATAAGATGCTTTAGTTTAGATATGACAAGATACATCAGTACCTTTAGTAAACAGTTTCCTACTCGTGTATTTGCCCACCCTCAGAGGTTACAGCTGATATCACACAAACATGTCAATCTAATGCAAACAGAACCATACAGACGTTCCCACTGACTGAAGCTGCGGAAGTCTTTTAAAACAGCAAAAAAAAAAAATTGCTGAAGACATTAATGCTGGTTCTGATAGAAAGGTGTCAGAACACAAGAAACAAGATATGATATTGTTTTCAGTCTTAGTTGTTTACTTCATCCATTCATTTCATGTAGAGATTTCAGACTCAATCTGAACTCTTCGATTTTCTGCGGTCAGGTTTCACTGCTGATCCGTCGAGAGCTGGTCGAACGTGCTAAAGACTTCAACATCATTCTCGATGACGTAGCCCTCACAGAGCTGAGCTTCAGCAGAGAGTACACAGCAGCTGTGGAGGCCAAACAAGTTGGTGTGTAACGCCCGGCTATGCATAACAGCAGCTTTTTATTAACACATTTAATAAGAGATGCAGTATAAAAGCTTGCATGTTGAAGATTTATATGGTCTTGTTGTCCTGTAGCCCAGCAAGAGGCACAGAGAGCTCAGTTCTTTGTGGAAAAAGCTAAGCAGGATCAGAAGCAAAAGATCATCCAAGCTGAAGGAGAGGCCCAAGCAGCCAAAATGGTGGGAATGACTTCCTCTAGGCAAATTTAATACAATTTATATGTAATATAATGTTATACAGGACATGTTCAATAGGTATATGTATATGATACATGATGGTATATGCTTATACTATTTCTGTCCCTAAAGTTAGGAGAGGCGGTCACAAAGAATCCTGGATATCTCAAACTGAGGAGAATCCGAGCAGCACAGAACATCGCTAAAACGGTTCGTCAGCCCCTGATCATTTATTTAGACTCTTTTTCATCTTTTTATTCATCAAGTTTAACGTTTATTTACTGTAAAGAATTTTTGGAATGTTTCTTTCTGTCCATATTTTTGGGTTGTTTGACCCGAAGTTTATCCATGGCTGCATGATGCAGTGCTTTATAGTTTCACTTGGAAGCAGTGTGTGTTATAATATTCTTGTCTGAAAGCTTTCCCTCCCTGTGTTTCAGATTGCAACCTCCCAGAACCGAGTATATCTGAATGCAGACAGTCTAGTTCTGAATCTCCAGGATGACTCATTTAATAAGTATGTCTTGGTTGCACTTCACATTTTAGACATATTTCATATTTTCTTTTACCGGGTTTTACCAAAGTGGCAGAATAATTTACTGCAGATGCATAATTCAGAGGTACCAAAACATCTCTTCAGCTATTGAGCTGGTCAGAGCAAATGCAAATGCAGTCAGATAGCAGTTCCATTTATTTCCTGCCAGCTTTATCAAAGTGAACTTTGACCACAAACCTTGAAAGTGAGACTATTGGCTCTCTAGTCCAAAGAAAAAAAGAAATAAAGGAGAAGCTACTAAGGCATTAAGTTCTAATCATTTTGCACTTTTGCTATGCGGTTTAACGTTTTACATCATTTTTACCTGAAAACATTCTTACCAAAATCACACCCACCAGATAAATTCTTATTAATCGATTTATTATTATTATGTGCAACATAATGGACCAGATTGCAAATTAATAAAATACAAATAAAAGGTAAGCTTTAGCTCTTAGCTGGCTGCTTCGCAATTCAAACATTAATTTGCTGTTAAATATGAGTTTAACCACTACAGGTTTTGTAATTTATCCTATGAGCATGCTTAAGTTTTTGTGGTAAATTTTGTTTACCTGCTTGGGATTTTCTTCTTTGCAGTGTCTGATATTCAGCTATTTAGTCAAAAGTACCTTTTCCCCATTAAATAGTATGTTTTATAATGCAAGCACTGTTGACCCTTGACACTTGCTCCTGCATGATTGGAATGAAAGCCTGCACACACCCTTTACGGATGTTCATTTAAAAAAAAGGGCAAACTTGTACATGCATCATGTTGTTCCAGTATGCACCATCAAAAGTTTCTTAACATTATTTTTGGAATATTTCTGTTTGTTTTTTTTGCAGATTGTCACTGAATAAAAAGAAGTAATCCACCCAGAGAAGGCTTTCTTTCTGGCTGTGTGTGCTGTGACCTCTGCACCACTGCAGGATCACATTCTTCAGGTTCCAGTTTCTGTGTTTCCATGGATTAAATCCAATCATCACTTTTAAATTCATTACACACATTTGCCAGTACTGATTCAAGAAGATTTATTCAATGAAGTTCTCTAATGGTTATTCTTTGTCATTCTCGGCTGTATATTGCAGTTATATGCAACACAGGGATCTGTTATTCTGAATGTTCTTATTTTAATTCCCCCAGCCCTCTATCCCTTTGCTGGTTATTGCCATCAAATGTATTATAGTAATGCTCGTAAGATCAAAATCCACTGATTCTCTGAAAAAAATAATCAATGTCTTTGCGGTATCATTGTGCGACATAAAAGTCATAAAAGGACAGCAAAATAAAACCTTTTTGTGTTTAAAATGTCACTGAGAATGTGTGCTTTTGTAAGCCTTTATCCAAAGATAAAATGGTCAGTCAATCAAAAAGATGTGAAATGCCAGTGTGTAAATGTGACTGACCCATTGCTGTTCTGGATTTATGTAGCGGAAATGTGCCTGTGACTATGCTTGGATGAAAAGGAGGATCCTCGCATGTTCGTGCATCCATCCATCTAATTATTTTCTGTACTGCTTATCCTACAAAGGGTTGCTGGGCAAGGTAGAGGACTCTGGGCACAAGGCAGAAGACACTCTGGATTGCACACACTCACACACCTATTCACACACTACAGACAATTTAGAGATGCCTACAGCATGTCTTTAGACTGAGGGAGGAATCCGGAGTACCTGGAGAAAATCTCTGAAGCATAGGGAGAACATGGAATCTCTCCACACACACAGGAGCAAAGGCAAAAACTGCTCTGCTATGTGCATGAATTGTGCATGCCTCACTTGTAAGTCGCTGAAGATGAAAGTCCTCATAATGTCAGATCCCTCTCAGTCTCATACTTGCATCATTCAAGGGTTGTTTTTTTTTTTTGACCAAAGGACCACCTGTGCTGTGCAGATGGATCTGGATCAGTGCTCAGCACACCTGATTCATCTCCTCATCTGTGCTTGCTTCCTTGTCAACTATTTTTACATTTCTTTTCACAGATAAAACTACACAATTTGCCTCCACATCTGTCTGCCTCGTAATGACGTGTGTGTTATATTTTTAGGCATGAGGCAACATCTTATTTGTCTGTGCATCTGGCTCAGTCTGTTTTAACATGCCTTTTTATAACAGCCTGAGCTAAGTGGATGAAGACATGAAAGTTCCTGACTGCCTGTTTAAGGGCTCATCAGCGGTCTCATTAAAGTTCTTAACGCAGATCTGTATTGTCTAAATATAATCAGATCATATTAAGACGTTTGGGTACATAAGAAGTGAAAGTTGTGTTACGGCACCTGGTGGAGTATTTCAGTGAGTGTACATACACATGATGTGTTCCTTTCCGGTGTTGGAAATGAGTAATTGGATCAACAAATTATGTTAATTTGTTAGGTCAACATTAAGTAAGTTATGAATTTTAAAGTGTGTTATTCGCTGCTTACAATTATGGATTGCTAAGGAACAAAGACCAGAATATTTCCTAGCCCTGCCTTTTTAAAAGCAAGTAATTATATCACATAAATAATTTTTTTTCCCTCCATATGTTTTCTATGCATCTTTCCAAGTGTCCTCATCTCATCTGGTTAAACAGATCACCAGGTGGCGCCAAACACCAGTCCGTTCAGTAAAAGACGTCCTCCAGTCTAATTCACGAGTAGGTGGGATTGTGTATTTATGGACTGAGCCGAATGCAGGGCTGCACCCAAAGCCAGACCACACGCCTCTGGCTCGAGCGTGTAAAGCAGCGCGTGTGTGTTTGTTGCCTCGCGTTTCTAAGGCATGCATTCATCTCTGCCGGCCCCTATACAATGTGTGTCTGATGAAAAGCCCCATTGAGAGTGAGGAGGTGGGGCCACATGCTTATTCATGAAGGTCTGTTGCTCAGGAGCTTTTGCTCCCTAGAGCCCTTGCAGGCGTCCCTCATCCACTGTAGCCTCGTGCACGACTCCTCCCGCATGGATGAAACAGAATGGCACTTCCTGTTTATTCTGGATGTCACCTCGTATTCCTTAAATATTCATCTCAGGATTGATTATTATTCCAAATGATTCATTGCCCTAAACCCATTACAGCGTTCCAGCGGATGTGACGTGCCCGTGGCGTTCACTTGATTGTACCAATTGACAGATTAAAGTGGTCATTGATTGACATAAGTGTCCTTTTTATCGCCTCTCACACGAGCTCATTGCTTCAGCTGGTGGGTTCCCTTAGCAACGCTGCTGACCTCACGCTGCGACAGGCGCTCTGGGCCGGTTTCCATGGTGACTGGTCGTGATATGAGAACTGAGCTCTGGTTGCCGTGGTAACTGTACCTCCTGGCTCAGCAGCTATTCCTGCAGAGCCTACAGGCAGAAATACTACAATGTCAGTTTTTTTTTTTGTGCGAGTACGTGCGTGCGTGTGCGTGCCTGCGTGCGCGCGCGCGTGTGTGTTTATATCTTGGTGGGGACCGAATGTCCTCTCAAGGATAGGAATATCTTCCTTTTGTGATCCTTTTCATGAGGAAAACTGCTTTTTTCAACACAAGCAGATCTTATTTAATATACTCAAAATGACAAAAGATTCCTTTTTAGGTTACTGAGGTTAGATTTGGGGATGTCAGTAAAAGGTCCTCGCAAGGATAGTATGTGTGTGTGTGTGTGTGTCCCTTATGCAGGATCCCTTCACTGTTCATTTCCCTTGGTGTGTTTTACATCATCTTGCTCCATTATGGTCGCCGTTATTTGAAAACATCTGTACTGCAAATGTAACGTTGGCCTTTCAGTTATTAATGTAGCTTTGAACTGTCACTGATTAGCTCAGTTCAATCTAAATGATAAACCGCTGGAAATTGTCTAATGCCTTTATTCGTATTAATCCCATTTTAATCCCTGCTGCGCCTTTCTACTTGCTTCCCTTAAATGGTATCACAGACTGGACTGATATCAGCTGTGTTGTGTGAGAGAGCGAGGGTGTAAATGCAAGTAAACATCACTGCGCGGCAGAGCGTGTTATTGAGTCTCTTAAAGATTTTCTCCTGTCTAAAGAGCTTTTCAAGGGCAGTGAACAGTGTGTTAAATCTAAAGATGGCGCTCTTGGTTAACTAATACACAATGGCCACAGTGCATCTACATGCAAAGGATATAATAGTCTCATTTTCCTACTGAGTAAGCATCATAGATATGTAAATTGCTGTCTACATCACACTAGGTGTCCTTTAAATGATGTTTAAAAAAAAAAAAAGGTAGTTTGGTGGCAAGAAGCTGAGAACATTATTTAGCGTGTGTGTATGTGTGTGTGAGAGTGAGTGAGAGAGAGGAGCGAATGAGAGCCAGTTTCACATCTCACTGACAAGTCGAGATCACGTGTACAATCTGTGTGCCTGCATGGTTTCTGTAGCTCATTAAAGGTGTGTGTGTGTGTGAGAGAGAGAGAGAGAGAGAGAGTGTGTGTGTGTGTGAGAGAGAGAGAGTGTGTGTGTGTGTGATTGTGAGTGTGTGTGAGTATGAGTGTGTGTGTGTGGTGGGCCACACATGGCCGAGGTGTGGGACACAGTGCAGCCCCTCCCCCTCACTGACACAGTGATAAAGGAGTCCGGTGCATCTCCTCTCTCTGGCCCCTTTCATCCTTTTCTATCTCCCTCCCTTGTACTCTCTATACTGTCTTCTTTTCATACCACCTTCTTCCTCTCATCTTCCATCTCTCACTTTTTCTCTATTTATGCATTCTTTGCTCAATGTGTTTTCTGCACTGATGCTGGAGATTGATGTTTAAGTGGTTCTGGTTGCAGTCATCAGAATATAAACACTCTTCGAGAGAATGTATCTTCAGTGCTAAAGCTTTTTTTTTTTTTAATATTATGGACAGAAGACTGTGTGTGCACACTGAAATGAAAAAAAATATATATATATTATTCAAAATGAACAGATTTGTTATTTGAAACTGATACAAATACAAACATGAGCAGGAGGTGCACTATTGTTGCTTGCGTGGACTGGGATCCTAGTGTGACATAAAGGTCACCCTGGCGGTAGGGTGTTTTATGTAAATTTCATGAGGGTGAGTAGATATGTATGAAACTCATGGAACAAAACCATATTTATTAAAGTGGACATTGTATTTACAGCCTTTGCCAGCCATCCAAAGCAACATTTATACCATTTTTATACAATTGAGCAGTTAAGGCATAAGGACCTTTCTAAAGGGCCCAGTAATAACAACTTGGTGGTCCTGGAATTTGAACTCATGATTTTCTGAACAGGAGCCCAACAAATTAACAACTGAGCTTTTATTTTTATCCTCCCTGATCACTGTCACAGTGTTTGAAATTAGACTACTAGTTTGTGTATATTTTTCAAAATTCGATAGTGAGTCAAAACTAGAAAAACAGTACATTAAATTAAAATTGTAGTTGCAAAAGTAAAAAAGGTTCTATTGTTCTCAGTCACACTTTTTATTGAGCTTGATTCAAATTCAGCTATTTTAAACCTAATACACTTTTGTTACACTTATTTACAATAAACAATGCAAAAAGAAATCAGAACCAACTTAAGGTAGATAGGTGATAACTATGCAAGCAAGATCTTTTTCTTAAAATACAGTCCAATGTATATGTCTGTTGCAGAAAGAAAGCCTTCCCCTGTTGGACCATTAATACGTCTGGTTTATATTTGAGTACAAATACAGATACAAATATTAAAAGCACTAAACCGATACACATCGTTGAAATACTTTACACCTCTAGTGCGCATGTGTGAGTTGAAATGTCAGCTCTGAGAACACTTTTGCCGTCGTTAACGTAAACATAATTAACCTGCTCTCCATGCTCATTATCCGAGCAGACAATTGTGTCCCAGGTTGAAGCGCATCACTTGAGCACGTCCCATTCACATTCATGCCTATCTACTTAGGCCCTAATATAACAAATGTTTTTTTTTAGAGCACTGGATTAATCTATCAGTGTTTCTACATTACAGCTAATGCTCCTCATGTCTTGGCTTCATCTGAATGCAAATGTGAAATTAAAAAAAAAGTCTGGCGCATATGCAGACAGATTATATACATGTTAGAACATTGCTTGTGTCTTCATTTCTACTGAGAAGATATAAAGTGAGTGAAGATGAGGGATTGACTTGTCTTCTCTGTTGCATGATTCGAGCAAAGAAAACTCACTTTAAATATTTATTGGCTTTTTTTGTGTTGTTTTTTTTAGCTGTTCTTTATAATTTAAGAACAATAAATTCATTGCCACCATTTGGAAAGCAGCCATTTATCAACATTGAGTATGTATAATTTAAGCTAGACCATGATCCAAATGACAAAGGTAAAACATGAACCAGATAACAGGTACGGTATAAAACACATGATGGTGTACTCTTTTAAGAAAATGACCAACAGTTCGGTTGTATAATGTTTGACAGTTCAAAGCTGTTACCTGTTACCACCCCGTAGTTGATGATTTATCTATAACAGCATAAATTGTTTTATTCCTCTTATACCACAGCAATTACACAGTGATTATATTATTTAATTGACAAAAGAGTGACACATAATTTTAATCAGAGTATAGTTACATTTATTCATTTATTTATTATTCCTTTTGTCACTTTCATTATAGCAGCTATAAACTGTCATGTCCTTTCTTTCTCTTCAAACTTGTAAAACTGTATACTGTCATCTTACAGAGAAAACATAAGCTCCAAAGTCCTCTGTCGTGAAAACATTCCTGTGGTCAAATATTTACTGACTGTTTCAAATCACTGATGAATAAAAGTCCATTTTTGATCCATGAGCTTTTGCCAAATTCCCTTTCAGCCAGAACTACTGTCAACTGATGATATACAAAATAAATCAACAACTTCAAACAGAATCAAAAATTGAACACTACTTTGGCATAAATATATAAAACACGATACTAAAATACACAGATGTTCAACAGAATAGAATGGGACATTATTATAACAAAACCTGAGTAAATAAAATGCTATGATTCAGTGGTTAGTTATAAATACACCGATCAGGCATAACATTATGAACAGTGGCAGGTGAATTGAATAACACTGAGAATTATCTCCTCATCATGGCACCTGTCAGTGGGTGGGATATATTAGGCAGCAAGTGAACATTTTGTCCTCAAAGTTGATGTGTTAGAAGCAGGAAAAATGGACAAGCGTAAGGATTTGAGCAAGCTTGACAAGGGCCAAATTGTGATGGCTAGACGACTGGATCAGAGCACCTCCAAAACTGCAGCTCTTGTGGGGTGTTCCCAGTCTGCAGTGGTCAGTATCTATTAAAAGTGGTCCAAGGAAGGAACAGTGGTGAACCGGCGACAAGGTCATGGGTGGCCAAGACTCACTGATGCACGTGGGGAGTGAATGCTGGCCTGTGTGGTCTGATCCAACAGACGAGCTACTGTTGCTCAAATTGCTGAAGAAGTTAATGCTGGTCCTGATAGAAGGGTGTCAGAATACACAGTGCATGACGGGTCAGGACTGTTTTTGCAGCAAGATGTGGAGCAACACAATATTAGGCAGGTGGTCATAATGTTATGTCTGATTGGTGTAAATGTTACTGTGTTAACATGACAAACCTAGTGGCAAAACAGTTGAAAAAAATAAAAGTAAACATGATACTGTTTGTCATAATCAGCTGAACTAATTTTGATTAGGTAAATATGGAATGATTGTGACATTACTAAACAGGCAAAATGTTCCTTAACTGTTTGTTTACATAAGAAAATATGCACTATTTGTGTTTTAAGCAATAATTAGCCAGGCATATATAACTGAATCACTTTATCTTAGATCAAGGAACCTGAATCATTTGCAGATATGAGCATAGATGAGTAAATCACACAGTCGCAGGAGCTCTCTGAGTCTAGGAGTGCTTCCTGTTTTCGTGTGCATGCCCTTCCTGTGGTGAGGACAAGGAAATAAGCCTGTGACCAATCATAGCAACACAGGCTGTGGTCAGGTCTGAGGCTCTAGACAGCAGAAGCCTGCTGTATATTCAGGGCTGGATAAAGTACTGAGAAATTATCCTTATATAAAGTGAAAAAGCAGACAATGTGTCAGAATCTCACTCGGTTCAAAGTGCAAGTATCCAGCCAAAAAAAGTACTCAAGCAAAAGTAAAAAAATCTTGCTTCTTTTTAAATGGACATGTGTAAGATAAGCAGTACAGAAAATGGATGGATGGAGAGACACACTTAAATTTTCATCCCCTAAAGAACAGGATGTTTTGGACATGGATTTTTGTATTTCTTCACTTTATTGTTTTAGACCAACAACTAGCAGTGCTTAAAACAGTCATTAATACTGACATTAAAGTGTCTCAAAATGAGAAATCCTTCATTCTCCTGGTATGTTTACAACAAAATGATCAGCTGACCTTTAACATAACATGCAGGTGATTACATTTCTTGCAAGCGTTCCTGCACTGATTCATGAGGTAACAAAAATCTTTATTTTTAATATTGTTTTCTATTTGGTTATGAATAAGAGAAAGACAAAGGAACTTAGCTAAAGGTCAGAGTGAATAAAGTGTTTTTTACACTTGTTATAAGGCTGTTCCACAGTACCAGGCCTTTAAAAAACCTCTCTCTCCTGTCCTGTTCTTAAAATCCTGTCCATCACCTTGTGTTTTTTGAAGAGCATCCTGCATTGTAATCTCAGACTATATTACAAATTGCTCATGAACAAACGCATCCTCAAGTATGAGATACATCAGCAGTGACCTTTATGATAATAAACTGTTTATTGTATCTCCACACCACAGAGCTGTCCTCTGACTGTAAAATGATTACATAATCAGCACAAACTAGCTAGACGGTAATGTGGACACAGCTGCCAGGTTCAAATGTTCATGCAGGAATGTCTCAGTCCGGGTTGAGTAGGGCTTGTTCTCCCCAGAGATTCATGCTGGAATAATGATTAATCGAAATGTCTGTAGGAGGGGGCCTTCTATCACACCACTGACCCTTGTCATTTCACACATGGTGGGAGATATGCATCGTCTCTCTGTGGTCGTAATACTTTCATCACAGAATCTCGTTTATGAGATTTCTTGACATCTGCAGGCAAACCAAGAACTCATTATTTTATGTGTAATTAAAAGTGATTGATAAAGATTGCTAAATATCCACAGAGATGTTGTATGTATTACATTAATCATACTATACTGAATTATTATTTCATATTAAATGGTAAACATTATTAATTAATATTTAATGGTAAATATTATTAATTAATATTCATATTAATATTTTCACACATTGGAAAATATGACAGGGCATCTCTCTCTCTCTCTCTCTCTCTCTCTCTTTGTGTGTATGGGGGGTTGAAGGGGGTCACCTCTTCAATGCCAAACCTCATCGCAATTTTTTTTCTTCACAGAAGAAATGCCAAGAGGGTCATCACCAGTTATTATCTTTCTACCATGTGCATGTTTCAGAGCACTTGTTTTGCAGTAAGTGTGCATGCATGTTGATTAGTCACAAGGAGATGGTGGTGGGTTGAAGTGGGCCGGAGGGTTCAGCTGTTCCCGAGTCTAGTGGAAACTGGCTTCACACACGCCAGGAACACATATGACTTTGCGTCTGATAAATACCTCATTATTGATGTTTGTAATAAAAAAAAATGTTTGCATGATCTTTGTCACCTGTGGGCATGTGCTTTCAGAATGTTTAGTGAAAGCATTTCTCATATTAGCTCTCAATCTAACATAGACCTTCAGTATTCCTGTGGGAAAAAGAGAAATAGGAACAAGATTCAGTAACTGATGTATTACACTTTACACTAAATCTGAATGTTATGCCTGTTTATGGGCAAGCAACTGTTCTCTTTATTTAAAAGAGTACTCCCTAAATATTTCCCAACATCTCTGTGCATGACCACCACAAACAATTCCCTTTGTAGTGAGTATAGACAGTATAGGGATTTTTTGATTAAAATTCTGCCCTTAAATAATTATATCTTTTTTTAAAATCAAAAACTGGAGTGAATCAGTAGTGATTGAGACTTTCTTTCTTTCTTTCTTTCTTTTCAGTAGAAGCACAGATAGGAGCACGTTTTATGATGGTATGGGGGAAAAAGCATCTCATGCAATGAGCACACTGTAGCCATAACAACGCTTTTATCATTCCTAGCTGGTATTTGCTAAATAACTAGCCTAGCTTGTCACACATTCCTTCCTCTACAAAAAGTAGTCCCAGCTCCCAGGATTTTTTTAAAATAAACCTATAGCTTCATTTGCTAATATTTTCATGAAAATGTTCTACAAAAATATTCTGCATAAAATGTTTACTGCTGCACCATTTACCCGTGGACTTCCATTATAAGTGATTTCCCTTTACTTTTTTCAGTAGAGGGAAACATGACAGAATGTCTGTGGTGATCACACACACACACACACACACTCAGTGATGCAGTTGGAAGAAACACTTAAGCATTACTTTAATCGTTGCTGCTTTTCTTCCTGTGAGCTCAACTGGTTTTGGCCCTCTGTTCATTCACATTTATTATTCTTTGCCACCCAGCAACCCTCCTCCTCATGGACAGAGCTTTTTGCTTTTTTGTGTGTGTGTGTGGATTCAGATTGCAGAGGGCTAGAAACTGAATCCTGCACAGTACAACTATATATAAATTTGTATTCACTGTGTGCAAATTCATTCCTCTTTTTTTCACCTCTCCCCTCCCTACACTGCCTCTTTTTATCCACTGTGCTGTATATTTTTTCCATGCCTCTGTCTTATGTTTCTCCTTGCATTATCATTATGGGTGCTTGCTTATCTAAATTTGAGGACATGAGAAAGTTGCGATTACAGAAGTATTGAATACACCATGTGATCTCCGTAATGACTGAAAGAGTCTTTTCCCTGAATAAGAAAAAGTAAACGGCAGTGTGAGGTTAAAGTGTGAAGTGTGGAAACCAGTTTGCTCTCAAGTCTCGCTACTGAGTCATTATTCAAATATAGACTTAAGAGGAATATTCATAATCCTGTCCATGTTCAGGTGTGTATAAAGTGTTTTGAAAGAGGGTGTTCCAGTATGTTTTGCATACTTATAAAGCTCTACTTTGTTGGGGTTTTTTTCTATGGTTGGAAAAGTGAAGGTGCAGGCCAAACTTTTTGCTTCTGGAGTGTTGTGTTGGAATGTAAAACATGATGCTGACTCTGTTTTATACAGTAACAGTATATCTGCAGGGTTATAATCATCTTATATTTTTGATTACATTAAAAAAACGTTAAAACAAAGGGCATGTTTTACCCCTGTTTAAGTATTTTAAAGGGGTGTTTTGCTGTCCTGCATTTAGATAAAGAGCATAATGATAGCTCTATTGCTTCTGGCATTATGTGTAAAATGAAGCTGTGGGAAAACTACCTTGTGTTGATGAACTACAATTCACCTGAATAGCTTGAAGCTTTTTGTCTTAAGTACAACGGTGGTTACAAAAACATTATGTGCTGTATTTCATGCTGTGTTCAAAGGCACTTCAGCCATTTCAAGTGCTATATGTCGGAGTGCCATTCATTGTATCCATTAATTATTTGTTTTGACAGCAAGAGCCTTTTAAAATCTGAATGTCAGACTACATATTTCTAAAAATCACAAAAGAAAAACACAAAAACAACAAAAAGCATATTCTATTTGTCTATTTACATATTGGCCATGGTATGTAGTCCTTTAAAGGTTGGTGGAAGATCACCCTTACAGGATTATGTGTGATTACTACTAGCTGTGTTTAGCTCGTCTCCAGCTGCTTTAACCGGCCCTAATCCCGATTTAATACTCAGTGTTTAAAAAAAGACAACGCAAACACAGTCATATAGTTTAACTCAAAATAATGGGTTTTCTTTGGCTTGTAATAATATTATGCAGGTGATGTTAAAATTGTTTGCTTGCATTGGCCATCCTCCCATGTTCATACAGAAAATACGTGTGAAAAAATGTGGCTTTTGAGAACAGCTAAAACCATCATTACAGGAATCAGACTATAGTGGCAATCCTCATTAAGTCCTCATTCAAAACCTCATAATTTTAAAATTAAAAATTCTGTTGAAATACTAATTAACTTTCTTTTGAATGACCAATTTCTAGATGTTGCACAGTTGTGAGGATCCTCACTGTCCCATTTAATTCCAAAGAGAAAATGATCACCTTCACTGTGCAGTAGGAAACTGTGAAAGCTTTATATTTCTTAAGTCTAAGCTTATTCATTCATTCCTCAGCAAGCTCTTTATCCTGGTCAGAGTTCGTGGAGGATCTGGAGCCTATCCCAGAAACACTGTACACAGCTGCTTACTGTCAGTTTAGTTTAATGTCACCAGTCCACCTTTTGAAGGAACCTGAAGGTAACCCATAGGCAGAACATGCAAAATTACAGACAGTAACGACAGGTTCAAAAGTTTTATTCATGGTTAATATTGTACTAATGTTCCATATGACCTGCTGTTTTGGAGACCCAGTCATCTAGCCATTACAATTTGACCCTTGTCAAAGTTGCTTATATCCTTACTCCTGCCCATCAACTTTGACAAATGACTGTTTACTTGCTGCAAAATATATATATATATATATATATATATATATATATATATATATATATATTATGACAGAATATTATGATATATTTTTGTATGACAGATAAACACACACACACGTGATCTTGTAAAGGTTTACTGTGCGTCTTCCTCTGATGCATGTGCAAGCGTTATTTACTGTAGACCCATGTGAATCACAGTGTTTTCATTTACTTTCTGTAGCCAAAATGCTGCTCCCTTTGCACATTCCTTTTTAAGTGATTATCTCTTCAGCCATCTAGCCAAGATTAAATATTAATAGCTGGGACACCCATATGCCATCTTTCACCACCTGCTTTATTTACTTACTTCTCTGTGGATAGTTAGTGGACAACACACACACACACACACACACACAAACCAGAATAATTGGTAAGCAACCATCATATTTGCTGTGTCGAATGTGGACCAGGACTGTCTCTCTTCACATAGACTTCCATAGTGTATGGTCATGCTTCATAACTATACTATGAAAAGGATCCAGTTAAAACATGGTTGCAAGGACAAAGCACATTAGACTAAATGGAATAAGAATGTTTGTCTTATATTAAAAAATCATTAAAAATGCCCTATGGCTAATGATTTACATGCTTACGAGAAATGTAACATGGTTTGCTGCATCTGATCGTAAATGAGTAATGACTGTGAGTAGATTTCTACAGGTCAACGTTATTTGAGTTGAAGCCAGGACAAAAGAAAATGCAATGATATCTGCAGTTATTACTGTCAAAGGTGACATATCTGCATATTATTCATTCCAAGATTGAATGGGTTGAACTGACTAAGAATATTTCTGAAATAACTGAAATATATGTCATCTAAGGTCACCTCAAGCAGTGCTAGCTCTCTGCCAGTGTACACTTAACTAGACAGCTGTTAGTGAAATGTTATGCCTTTATATGCAAACTAGTGTTACACCTCCTAAAAAATCTTCTAATGTAATCTATAAATAGCCACAGAATTTTCACTTGAAATGCATGTCCCATAAAAGACATACAACCTGTTTACTTCCTGCTGTGAGTTTGAATATTTGTATAATAATTCAGTAGATTAGTACAACAAAATTAGTGCACATACCCCCAACTCTGACGATAATTAAATGCTAATGACAAGCCTTGGGGAAAGAAACTCAAATATGAAATTATGTTTATTCAAATATCTATGAACTACATGGTTCAAAAGAGGTTATAATCATCTCCTTAGGCTACTGTGTATAACACAGGAAATTCCTTCAGGAAAGTGTGCCAACCCCAGGCAATATTGCTCAGTGAAGCAAAGTAAACGAGGCATTACCTTAGCTGACAAAACCACTATGGTGCATTTCTTGTTAAAATGGTTATGACCTAAGAATAGACAGAACAGACCTAAAAAAAAAATACATAGATGTTTGGATGTTTGAGTGGATGGATGGATGTTTTTTTATATAAATGGACAATGTATTGTTACAGTAGCATAAAAATAAAAAAGGATCAGATTAACCAGGTATTAACATATATACAAATATGCTAAATATAGACGAGTATTATAGTGGAACAGGTAATATGAGTTAACATAGCACTCGTCACATGGTTTTTTTGGTGTTCAGAATAACAACATCAGAAGCCAGAGGGCATGATCATTACAGAGCCTGACTGACATGCAGAGGAGTGATCTAATGGTGTGCTCCTTAGCACAGTCTTTTGCCAAAAGTGCTTCTCTGTTTACATGTTATGGATGGGATGGAGGTCGTTGACCATGATAGCAGGAATTCTCAGTGTTCTCCATTCTATAACAGCCTCCTAAGATTCCAGTTTGAGCAATTTGGGCATAGCTACTGATTTTAACACAGGTACGCAGATTTAAAATCTAAATTGTTTAATTGCAATTGTGCAAGAAGTACAGAAAATAAATAAAAGAGAAAAAAAGAATATTACATACATGTACACATGCAAGACAGCATAATGGTGCAGCCTCCTCACAGCTCCAAGGTCCCCAGTTCAGTCCTGACCTTCGGGTATCATCTGTGCTGAGTTTCATGTGTTCTCTCTGTGTCTGTGTGTCAGTTTTCCCCCACCTGGTGCCCCATCCAATGTGGATGTCCATGACCAGGAAGGAACAATTACTGAAAATAAATAAATGATAGATTGCAATAATCTTAAAAACTTAAACAGTTTTATACACTGTATAGTACAATATTGTATTGGCTGTGAATCATTTAAAGTTCTATACTACAGTGCAGAGGTGGCTGTGATGGATGAGGGATACCGCTCTGGGGAAAAAAGCTGCTCGAGTCAGCTCTAATTTAATCCTGTTGTTGCATTAAGTTCGAAGCATACTTGTCAAAGATATATCAAACATGGGATGAATGCTTTGAAAATGAGTCAGTCATATGTGCATGTGTTACAGTTAAACTTTTAAATCCACACCCAGAAAGTCCAGGAAACTCCCTCACAACTATGAACGCTTCGATGAAAGTTCAAGTCTTTACAGGTCGGGAAAGAACAAGTGATGAAATCTTAGCTTCACAGCAGCTAGAGTTCCTGTGTCACATTTCTGTGGCATATTTAGCTTTGCACAGATTTTTTTTTTTAATTCCTGCCTATAAGGAGCTGTAATTGGGCCACAGCAGAGACGTTTCATGGGTCCTCCTCCTCCTCCTCCTTTTCATGCACAGAGCTGTTTGAGTGGCAGCTTGCTGCTTCCTGAAGCTGCCGTCTGCACCTCGCTCCTTTCCTCAACCAAGTCCATGTATGGTAAGGGACTAATAGAGTAGATGGGAGGAGGGACAGCTGGGAACAGTCAAGGCCCAGAGGTAAAATTAACTCAAGAACAACTATTTACTCTGAGGAACAGCATATTAAGGATTGGAAAGGAATGGGAACACTTGGAGTACAGGATAATACAAAACAAACAATGGTAATATGCTTGTTTAAGTTACATAATATATTACAAATCCTTAAAACATTTTTTCCACAAATGGAGATAATATTCATTTTCACCCACTAATGATGTTCATAATTATTATTCCCTAAAAGGTTAAATTATAGAAAAAGCCATTTGAACCAATAAAACCGCAATCTATTTCAATAGGTGACAGGATTGAAAGGGTTTCCGTTCATAAGTTTGGTGTCAGTCATTTCAGTGCTACTTGGCATGTCTTGGCTAGTATGAGACACCAGGGAGATTTCTCTGAGAACCAGACATCACGGGAAGGGAAAGCTGGGTTAGCAATGTGACTGTCTCTGTAGTGTGCAATTCTTTAAATATCTATCTTATAAATAAATATCTTACGTTACTGGTATTTTAGTCAGAACATCCACGCCACAATATTTTAAAGCTTCACCCCATACAAAGACAGCAGAAGTTTAAAAGAAAATGAGCATTAATATGTTTCTGCTCTGATATAAAAACCTCAACTTCTGTAGAAATGATTCACATTCCTCAGTTTCCCATGTCTTGGCTGTTTTTATGAAGCTCAGAGCTCAGACACTCTCCTGAGCTGGGAACTGAGTGATAATTCTGTGTGTATAATATGCCACAAAAATGAAAATAGTTACACCAAATCACCATATAAATCACCAGTGTATATACACAAAACAGTGTATAGGGGGGGAGAAGAGAATATTTTATTGTGGTTCATAACCAGTAGCCTATTTTTCAAAAGTCTGTAGACACATTTGTCAGACTCTCACAGTTTTATTAGCACAGATTTTATTGCTTGTGTTTCTGGTTTATTATTATCTAATATTTGTCATTTAGAGTCGAGAGGAACCTGAAACAGGACCTAAGGGTGATGTTTAAAAAATATAAAACGGAGCAGCATAGTCATTGGGACTAGCATTGACGCGCAGGCCATAATTCAACTCCAGTCCAGATCCATGTGTGGAATTTCGGCCATATTTTGTTTTTTCCCCGCCTCAATGGCCACCAACACCTGCGCAGTGTCACGTTTCTCCGTCCTTGCCTACTGTTGCACTGCGCGTGCGCACCAATCTCACGCATGCGTACTCACAGCTCCTCCTCCGCGTCCGCCATTTCGCATTATCGCGGCCAGTAGCTTTCTCCTGCCGTGTCATGGTGGAAGACGAGAGCAGTGTCCAGGCAATGCTTGTTAAAGCCATGAAAACAGCACACGACGCCTACATACAGTGATGCATACAGCATTTGTCTAGGCAACTCATATGTATTTCTTCGTTTATTTACTTGATAGAATAAGAACTATGATGAGTGTACAAATGGCTCTGACATCTGTGAAGGTGTAAATCAAGCCTTGCTCACGCGCTCCCTCCATTTTCTCCAGCTCTCACGCGTCAGCTCGTGAGGCGCGCGCAGGTGTCTCGCTGCTTTAGACTCAGACCTCACAAAAATGAAGATGCTAAATCCCAATCTATATGTGCATCACTTAACGAACTAAATACCTGTATTGTCATAAGGTATACTTTACCCCAGGGAGCCTTTAAAGGTTACCTGAGGTTAGTACTGCCACAATAAACTCAGCAATAAACTACAGCAGGTTTAACGTGTTTTCTTCCCCACATAAAACATCAAGGTTAAAATAAATCGGGATGAAAACCTCAAGAAGGATGATGGCGGTCCTTTAAACACACCTTAACATGCAACTCCAAATAATAACTGTTTAATTGCAGTCAAGCATGATACAACTGCAGGTGACTCCTATTATGTAGTTTGCATGGGAGTGTTTTGTTCAGTTAGACAATCCCAAATGCAAGTTTAGGCCAGTAAAACCTTCATCAAGAACATCATTGTGGTGATGGTACCTTCGACCTACCTGATCTTTTGCACCTTTACCTGTGTAATGTATGTAGTATAAATAATTGTTAAAGGCGCACTGCAGTCACATTACCAGGTAAAAAAAATACACACCACCCCACAGACAAGGAAAGGTATAGTTTACTATCCAATTTCTGAGTATAATGATGAGTTGAGTGGATTATTTACATTGCCAGTAATATGGAAAACAAGCAGTTGTTTGAAAAAGTAATATTGCAGTTATTATTAGATAATGTATCATTTAGAACATAGTACAACAGTGTACTCTGCCTCTGGGGAAAGTGGTTTGCTCTGTGTGACTTATTACAGGCATGTTTAATTTGCCTAGATTTGTTTGAAATAAGATGTACATTAAAAAAAATAGTCTGGCTAATTTGATTTTCAAATAAGTTCTTGTTCTCGGTTTATGAACACATGGTAGTGTGATTATTCAGGCCTTGTGAAAAAAAAAGGTTCTAATGGAAAAGATTGAGGTATGAGGTAGTGGAGAATATGTAGCACAAGACCACTAGATGGAGACAACGTACACAATATTGTCTATAATGGCTGTATGCCTTACCAATAATGCCTTGAGTGAAAGTAATGTTTTTGTTTTTGCAAGATCATATTTTTTTCCCATTGCAACCAGGAACAGCAGTATAAATTTAAACCCGACCACGTGATCACTGAGTACCTGCCTAGGGCAATTTTTGTTCTTCGGGGACAAAAAACAAACAAACGAGAAATAAATAGCAAGTGCTGCACCTTATATTTTGTAGTTTTTGCACCTGTGATTAAAATTAAACTGTTTTCGGCCTTGCTACACATTCAGTGTGCAGGAGACAAGCAGACACCTTTTAACACCTCACATGTTACTATAAATGTTACATGTCTTTAGATAATATTTAAAAAGTGTACACAGCTCTGGGTGAAAGAAAGGTTTAGGCAGCTCTAATCTTTAATTTCTGTTCTTGCACTGATATCAAGGCCTTCTGGCAAAAGATAATCAAACATTGGGCACGTGCTTCGAATGTGAGTCAGTCATGCACACCTGCAACAGTTCATAACTTTTATATCCACACCCAGAAAGTCGAAGTAAGCTTCCTCGCAACTGTGCAGCATGCCACAATGGAAGTTCAAGTCTTTACAGGTTTGGTAGGAATAAGTAATGAAATCTTGCCTTCACAGCAGCTAGAGTTCATGCGTCACATGACTGCGGCAGACATATGTCTACTGTATATGAAAGCAAAAGCAAGAAAAAAAAACTGTACTAGAAGTAAAAAGTATGTATATATATATATATATATATATATATATATATATATATATATATATATATACATATATAAAACTGTAAGTTTTTATAGCCTCAAGTTTGTGCAAAAATTATCATCCATTTTAGATCACATTTTAGATCATTGTTTGAACACATGCTTAAATAGAAAGTGAATATGAAAAATCTGAATCTTGTACAAAGCAGTTCTCAGTATGTCAGACGTGCTTACATGTAAATGTGGACCCTTCAAATAGTGCCGAATCTTTCATATTTAAGATTAAAGATAATGAACATTTATTTCTTTTCTTTCTTTTAAACATTTAAAAATTCTAAACATCTCTGTATTTTATATATACTGTACATTTCTACTATGTATAGTATAAAACATTAAAGCATTGTTATTACATAATACAATTATTATGAAGTATAATTCTCTTTAGAATTAATGGCATAAAAATTAATATATAAAAATTTGTTGCTTTGTTTTGTCAGGGCCTGACCAATTTAGTATCACTGAAGCAATCATTTCTTCTGTTAATATTTGACTATATTATAGTGAGAACAGTGTAAAGTGTAAATCAGTCTGTATCATTGTCTCTGAAGCACATCTGGAATATGGTAATGTAATATAGTTTAGTAAATATTATTACTTGTTCTCTGATTTTGTTTGTCAATAAGTGATATTTTATTTCAGTAATCAATGTAGGTTATGCATAAGTGGCATAAAAATAAAGTTTGCATTTCACTTATTGTGCTCACCCCATCATTTGATGGGCATCATGTATCTTACCACTAGAGGATGTCAGAACACTGGGAATGACCAGCTATATACTGGTGTCTTGAGTTTTTCCATCAGTCTTCGTGGTGCTCTCATTACGACTCTGTTATTGGCAGTGGTCACCATTATACACACTGTCAGACAACAAACACAGCCAATACCCCTAACTGTAGTTCAGACAACGTCTAGCCTCAGATTTCTGTGTCATGAGAAAAGGTCATAATCTGGACTGGCTTTTGATCCTATTATCACTGTCATTTTCTGTCCTGTGTGTGGGGTGAGCAGAGATGAGCTGTGTGTGCCAGATAGAGTGCTCTGTCATTGATGGTGTATCCAATCAAACCAGATTTAGTATCGCTCCACTGCTCATCTGTCTTGAAAGCCTGGATTTTTCCATCTGTTATTTCTAAACCTGCTCTACACATTTGTAGTCATATACAGTATCACGCTGAATGAAACTGGTCATTAATTCAAATCTGCCATTTTTGCTTGGCAGTGGGTTAAAACCTGAGGAGAAATGTGCCATTTGTCTTAAAAAGGCCATCATATCCTGACAAAAATGTTATTTTACCTTTAACACTTCATTCTCTTAACCTCATATACTGTATGTCAGCATGCCAGCAGTTTCACCATAGTTTACAGGTCCATGCTAGGACAGGACCGAGCATGATTAGACTCATTCCTGAATACCACATAGCCCAAGGTATGTTGTATGTCCTCAAAAATTACCATAGCCAGAGCTTTGTGAGGAGTGTTTTGCTATTTAACCTAATCTGTTATCATCTTTATAATGTATTATATGTATAAGTACACCTCTATTGAGATGATCTTTAAAATTACATGGTCATATGCCAGGTACTATGTAAACACTGTGGCAGGTAGTCCCTCACAACACAGCCTTCAACATGCATTAGCATTCGTCTGATGGAATAGAAATGAGGGCTATAATAGTTATTATATACTCTTTAACCTAAGGGCCACTAGATGACAGGTTCAGCACAGCATGCCAGCTTTGTGTTTGTTGTGTTCTTTATGCAAACCTGTCAAGGTTAAAGTTCTTGGTGTGCATCTGTGCCTGCTGACGTAGGGTTGCAGTCATTGTGCCACAGGTAGTCCAGAGGAATTTGTCCATAGTGAATTGCAAATTGCCTTCTTTGACCTGATTCAGGCAAGGTGGCAAGATTGTGAGCCGGGTATTTGCATTTTTGAGCTATGAACCACACTGATTGTATTGCACCCCGTTTTTATTAAGGCTATGCTCACCTTATGAGGCTTATTCACTGTTACAGCTACTAAATCTAAAAAAATTAAGATACACTTCATGTACTTCAAGTCATTAGGCAATCAATTACATCTTCCATATGGTCTGTAAGTATACAACTACATTAGCCCATACTGTTGCTATGTACAGTGACACTGACATGAGCAATGTCATAACAGCACAATCATGATTTGCTTGAATTATACATTGTACATGTTTACATATATACAGATTTTCATCCAAGTGTTCATTGAAATGTTTGTTCACTTTATACTGTTTGTCATGTCACTTATTGGTCAGTATGGACTGTTTGGATATAGTGACAATATCAAGTACAGATCAATGTGTCATTATGATCACATCAGCTAATAGCTCAATTTTGATTTTTCTTTCAGTTTCTTCATGTTATAGTGTGAGAAAAAATCTATAGTGCTGCTTTTCTTGTGATGATCACTATAATGTCTTCAACAGGTCCTGAAATGTTTGTTCAATGTTTGGAGTAAAATGAATGAAAGGCTTGATGGAAATAAATCACAATCTGCTTACAATGCTTCACGATCACAAACGCTTAAAAAATCAGATCAAATATTTCTAAAAATAAATAAATAAATAATTAAATAAAAGGTATTTTAATTTGGTCTCCAAACGCTACTATTAGCTTGATTTTAGACTCACCAACTACAGCTGAGGAGTGCTGTGTACGTTTACTCTGTATATTTAAAACTGCTTCTCTTTTTTAGAGGAAGTCTAACCAGAGCACAAGGGCTTTAAAACGGCTCTTCGGGCTTTTCTATTTTTTCATATTTGACAGTTACAGAGTTGTGTAAGATTCAGTAGCATCTGGATCGCTCTAGTGTGTGTTGTGGGGCACAGCTGCATGGCAGATTAACACCCATGACTGCAACTGTATATTTTGTTCTCTGAACCAGAGACATAGCCCACAAACTGACAGATGGTATATGAAGTCAGCATTTTCTAAGAAAAAGAAAATAAAAAAATGAATATTATAATACTATTTTATAATAATATAAGTATTAGCAATCGTAAAAGATGTTTTTATATAAGCTTGTAATTTTTAATAATACTTTTAAACACTTTAATACTTACCTGCTACTTCATTAAGCTCATAAACATTGCTCATCAACCTTGTATGTACAGTAAGTCACTACTATATCATAAATTTTGGCCTACTTTCTCACGTAGCCCTTTATGTGTCATTTTCTGACTACATCACCACTGTTAACTGAGACTTTTGAGGTGCTATTTCTTGAACCTAGTGGTTGTGAGGTGATCAAGACACTCAGCCACACTGCACATGCAGACAGACTGATGTCATTCTACTGAGATGATAATATCTGATAAGTGGTGGCCTCTTTCCTTTGTGGTGGTAGAGGGGGATTGTTAAAGTACGCATAGCAACCATCAGTAATGTATAAAATGTACCTAAAAACTGGCAATGCAGCATGTGTATATTTCATTTCATTTCACTGTCTGTACCTCTTATCCGATCTATCATCGGGTCACGGGGAGCCTCAGCCATCATCAGGCATCAAGGCAGGATACACCCTGGACGGAGTGCCAACCCATCGCAGGGCGCACACACACACACTCATTCACTCACACAATCACACACTATGGGCAATTTAGAGACTTCAATCAGCCTAGAAGCATGTCTTTGGACTGTGAGAGGAAACTGGAGCACCCGTAGGAAACCCACCAAGCATGGGGAGAACACGAGACTCGAACCCAGGATGCTGGAGGCAAACATGCTAACCACTGAGCCACCGTAACACCAACATGTGTATATTTTTCTGTTAATTTTAACTACTATATAATTTGGAATTTGAATTATACACCAACCAGGCATAACATTATGACCACCCGCCTAATATTGTGTTGGCCCCCTTTTCTATCAGAACCAGCATTAACTTCTTCAGCAATTTGAGCAACAGCAGCTCGTCTGTTGGTTCAGATCACACAGGCCATCCTTCACTCCCCATGTGCATCAATGAGCTTTGGCCGCCCATGACCCTGTTGCTGGTTCACCACTGTTCCTTCCTTGGACCACTTTTGCTGGATACTGACCACTGCAGACCGGGAACACCCCACAAGAGCTGCAGTTTTGGAGATGCTCTGATCCAGTCATCTAGCCATCACAATTTGGCCCTTGTCAAACTCACTCAAATCCTTCCGCTTGTCCATTTTTCCTCCTTTAAACACATTAACTTTCAGGACAAGTTTGAGGACATTGTCAGTGGTCATAATGTTATGCCTGATTGGTGTATACCGTATAGTACTATAGTAATATTCTTGTATATACAATTAGAATACTATAGATAGTATTTAAACTAATAATAAATCATTTCAGTGGCACAGAAGAAGGAAGTACATACTACAAGCAATATTTAATATTACAGCTGTATACTAAGACTTTTATACTTATGACTGAAATTTTGCATTTTACTTGGCCATATAGGCTTTTCACAGATTTCTAAGATGCTTTAGGGAATGTTTAGCACACCAGTGAGGCATGTAGTTGTTCCTGACATTCCCTAACACAGTTTCAATGTGCTTTTCTTTTAGATTCTTTAGTTTTGATGAATAAGGAGTTACTGTGTTTTGAGTGACTTGTCTTTATTTTAACAAAAATAGATTCATCCCTTCATTCTCTCTTTTGCATGTCTCTTAGGTCACATCCACAAAGAGAAACTCAGTTTCTCTCCAAACGAGCCAACATTATGGCAAAGGAACAATGTTCCAGTCATTTAGCTGAGGAGAGGAAGTGGTGCAAACAAAGCACCTTTATCTGTGCCCAGTGGGAAGTGCTCCCACTGAGACCACCTACAGCATGCTGCCCTGCCTTACATCATCATTGTCATTTGTTTACAGTTGCTTCACTGAACACTTACTCCTGACCGAATGATGCATGAATAACACGTGCCATTTCACCAGTCCTAATCAAAATGACATGAACGTTATACAACTTCATGCTTCTTTAATGTAATGTCTACTGTATATTATTAAATGTATCTGATAGCCAGTGTATAGGAACAGTTATAGCTGGTTATATGGTTCACTTACCTTTCAACTAGATAAATATGCACTGAATTTTGGGTTACTTTTTGTATTCTTGATAGTATGTTATTGCGAGTTCCTAGTGGCATAACAACATAAACCTGCTTCAGGGTTTGAGACTTCTATCTGATTACGTATCCATGGCAATCATTGATGTGCCACATATTGAGGCAGGGAATGAACTCTGACGTCCCAGCCCCCATGTGTGAATGCGCTGCTTTCCTTATCACCTACAGCATGTGAGTGTGTGACATGGGCTAGTTGAGATGTCAGACTGCTATTGGCAGTGGGAATAAGGAAGAGAGGATTATGTAGGCTGGATATTCTGCAGCTCCTCCATTACCCTCTAAGGGGAAGTGGCGTTGTGTTCATTTGAAAGGTGCCCTGAGGCTCACAGAGGCTTTGCTGGCAAGCTGCAGCTTCTGATGCGGATAAGCATTAATCCAGTGTGCTATCCAAAGCGCTTCAACTTTGTCAGGTGGGAACACCGGGTGTGCAGAGATTCACAGGAAACCCTACCTATTATAGTACCATCCTAAATCTTTATTGTACAGATTTTAGAATAAGTTATACAGTCTTGAATAAATTGAGAAGGGTCAGTATAATGTTGTGTTATGCAAAATATTGATTTCCAATTTGTTCTGACTGGTGGAATGGAGTGGATTGTCTGGTTTAGCCACATCGCTGACCTTTAATGTAAAACGCAAGGCCAACACATTCAGTAATTACCAACAACACCCTATGCTTGGACAAACACACAAATGCTGTCATGATGCAATCATCAGGACTGGTTACCGTGGCAGCACTCAGCATCATTTCCCTCTAGCATCATCACTCCCCTGAGCTTCATTACTCCACCATTAGAACTAGAAATGGGATAGCATGATGTAATATTCGTTGCTATTACAGGCAGGTCATATCATTGCAACCACAGAAGAATAAAAGGTCCATAATTGATGTTTAATATTAAAACTGTATCCATTACTATTCCTTTATAGACTGAAATTATATCTTCGTTGACTAGATGGACTTCAGTAACCACAGCTTTGACAGCCAGTGCTTGGACTGCTATGTGGAAAGCTTGACAACACAATGAGACCTTTACTTGTTTCTGACAAGCACAACAAATTTCCCTGGGTGACCGAAGAGAATTTGTCTATAGAAAAAATGTACTACAGTTGAAAAGGAGAAATGGCTGTTCCCTTTTTGTAAATCACAGCGAGGTAAACTGTAATCTGCTGTCAGGCCGTCTTCCACTCGTCTCATTATCAAGGTCAGGAGGTCACAGCATTGTCAGTACACACGTCACATGACTACAAGGTTAAAAGCAGAACCAGATGATAGCACACAGCTAGGTCAAAACCTCTGTGCATATTATTACAATATTATTGCTGCTAAATGGACGGTTAAACACAAGCAGGGTGCAAACAGTCCACACAAAGAAAGGTTGGATGTTGTGATTGAAATATGAAGGATGCTGAAAGTAGACACATGCAGTTTGATAGTCCAGTCCAATACGATTTTATTTTTGACAGTTACAAGCTGTTTACCAAAGGAATTATAGTGTAATTAGTCCTGCAAAAAGAAATAAATTTGTGACAATAACATTCCATTATCAGTATTACACTGTATTATTATGAATCATTTCTACTTTGGTTGTTTGCGACCACGGTACTCAGAACTGGGACATATTTCACTTGAGTATTTTCTGTTATTCAGACCACTATCCTGAAATTATAACTGGATATTTTAGTAAACATTTTGCCCCACATGTTTTACTGTCAGCTCCTTTACCAGCTCATGGATTTTACTGTAGTACTCTGCCACACTTGTGAAAAAGATGTCTGCCAAATGAAGTCATTTAACTCGGTTTCAGACAATGTAACATTTCTTAGACTTTTAGAGCTAGTTGACTGATCATGTATTCCTTGACTCTAACTCTCTGCTCCATGAGCGAGAACAAAGCCAATTCTGTATTTACTGCATGCAACTATCTAAAAAGTGTTCAGTTCAGTATAATACTGTGGCTGTAATTACAGTGCAATTTCTTGCAGTTTCCTTTTTAGATTGCCACTGATGAAGCACCCCCATTTACGGTAATTGCTTATTATCTTCTATATATATTGGCAGACTGATTTGGAAGAAAGATTTCTAAGGGCTGTCCAAACAACACTCTCTCCCAACACTTTAATTAAGGGCAATGTTCATGACGCTACATGACGCCTCCATAAGTTATTCATGACATTTCTATAACTAAATAATCAAAGTTGATTTTTTATCCCTATAACAGCACATCACACAGAGTTTTATTCCTTGGTACCTTTTACCACCACCTGGGATTTTAAATCTGTTAATGAATTTAACCATTTATACATTTAATGTTATGGAAAATCTGCAAGACAAGTTGCAACTAATAAGGCAAAGATACATATGCAGCTTGTCATGTTATGGAATCGAAAAGTCCTGAAGAGTCTAACAAAGCACCAACACCCAAGATTCTTTCCATAAATGTTAAACAAACTTTTCATCATATCCACAATTATATGTTATTCTATATTTCCTAAATAGCAGCATGTTTTTAAAAACTATTTATTACTAGCCCTAGATTATTTGGACTGTCCTTAAAGTCCCTCCAAATTAGCTGTTACCACAGAAATGAGAACGTATTAGAAGGAGCGCATTATTATAAACCTGTGGTTTGAATTACTGTTAAAACTGTTGGTATGGAAAATTAATCAACATCAGAATTACTAATTCAAGAGCACTATGGTTTCAGTTTTTATAAAGGCTTACTTAAAAAAAGCATCAGCTCAACATGAGATAATACATGAGGCAAGTGTTATCACAGTTTGTCACACCTTCAGATGAGAGCATCACTCATAGCTTAGGTCATAACTTGTAGCTCCTTGTTGTTGTTTTTAAGTGATTTTGTTTTCACATGCTGATTTATGTTTCCAATGTGTTACACAGATCGGTTATTAATGAGAACCCCTGCCTTGTTATGATATCATTAAATATCTTGGAGAATTAAGGTAGAAAAATAGTTTTGTTCATAAACGTTTTACACAGTTATTAATAGATGCCTGAGAAAATACACTCAGCTATGATATACATATGATTATATTCCCCTGATTATATAAATCTTATATTATATAAAATTTTAAAAAATACAGGTATTTTTTAAAAATCTTATCTGTTCTTACTTACAGTTTACTGTCAGAAACTTCACCATGTATGTGTAGTACACCTTGGCATGTCTCACAGAAATGCACTAATCTATAGGGTCAGTTCATATGACATTTATATTATATAAACCTTTGACATAAGAGATAAGATGTGGGTGGCCTAAAAGTACAGGGATTCAAAACTGACACTGACATTACATCTTAAACATATGCACATAAATGTATTTATAAGAGTTTGAAAAAAAATTCAGAAGAAGTTTTTATAAATAAATAGCAATTATTTATAAAGATCTGACAAACCTCATATGTCATGACATTCCCAATCCCTTCCACTGTGTGGAGCTGGAGTAAAGCAGTAGAGAGGGAAAATGGATAACTTACAGGATGCAAGACAAAAGCTATGCTCTCTATCTATCTATCTATCTATCTATCTATCTATCTATCTATCTATCTATCTATCTATCTATCTATCTATCTATCTATCTATCTATCCTTTTCTTTCTGTGTGTATGTGTGGCCATGTTTTTATATCTTATCCTTACAGTTACATGAATAGCTGATGTGCACTTGCATTTGGCTGGTCTCCATGAGGAAAACTGCTCTTTGACAAATACTTAACATTTTATTTAAAAAACTAAATAAGTAAATAAACAGCTATGAGGATTAAGGTTTATGTTAGATTTACATATAGGCAGAGCATTAACTAACTACATCAGTAACTGTGTCAATGGAAGGTTGTCTCAGAGATAGTGACTCTCTCTCTCTCTCTCTCTCTCTCTCTGTCTCTCTCTCTCTGTGTGTGTATGTTTTGGATGGTTGCCATCTACCTCAGGATGTCTTAATATGTCCAGCTGCTGAGATTGTGTCTTTTCTGTAAGAAGTAAAGATACACAGCAGTTAGAAAGACTTGATGTCCTGCAGTGCAAACGGAAACAATGTGTTTATACCGTGAGTATTAATACTGTAATATTATATTAGAATAATTTTTGGGTGGTATGAGGACAGACAGAAAAAGAGATCCCTGGATTCTATAGCTTATGCTTTAATACTAAATTAACACTAATTAACAAGCCTTTCCTGGTTGCACTCGAAATACATCCAGTTGAACTGTATTAGAATCATTTGCACCAAATGCTTTAACCTGTAGAGCTACAAAACATTCCATCACAACCATCTATCCATTTACATGTTCAGTTTTAAAATATAAGAGATATTTTTTGGTCAAATGTAATAAACCAACTCATTGATTTAGCATGATTCAAATGATAATGATAAATTAATCATAATGATTAACCTCAAAATCATCTTAGCTTGTAAAATCAATTATATTTATTAGAATTATAGAAATTTGAAAGAGTCAAAAATCTCATAAATGTTTCTCCATGACTCAGTCTTAAGCTAAGCACAATATCAGTATAGAAATGGACTCACCTAAAAATCAGGGCTCAGTGTAGTCATAATGATTTAGTCCTGTCACGCCTGATGAGAACTTATGAGCTGTGAGCACTCTTCTTACCTGTCACCCCTGAATGTGAGCTGAAACTGTGAGGTCTGCAGCTTTGTAGCATTCCCACAGCTCTCAGTGCTCACCAGCACCATCTAGGCACTCGAAGAAGAAAATCTGGTTGGTTCTTGCTGGTTCAGGAGGAGCTCTGGACATTAAATATTTTGCATTAAATCATTAAATTATCTGATGAATCTGTTTCCAGTGTCAGATAAACCAAATGTGAGACAATGGATGATTGAACAGAACTGATCTTCTAAACAACAAATCATTCATGTGATATTGAGAGGGCATTAGACTAATGTATATTCTATGGCCTCTACACATCATACACATACAGACTAGCTGAGAAATACGTACATAAAGATCAGTGAGAACACAACATGAATTTTGCGTTAGAGTGCAATATTTGCTCATGTGGTAAAGTCTGCTGACTTGCCTTGACCTGCAGTAGCTGTTTTTCTAACATGCAAAACTGCACAGGAAGGAATTGCGTATCACACTGAGGCCTCAGTTCAACAATTCTAGTTTCATTTTGAGCCTCACAGCACCTTGGTTTTTATCCACACCAGGACATAATAAGTAAATATTAAAATTACTAACACTCCAAAACCTTCGGTGTTCAAGCCTCAACCTAAGTAGTAACAATAATTTTGGATAATATAATACAATATAATATAATTAATGCAAACAGCTAACAGTAACATTCTGATGCGCTCTGGGAATGATGTTTAGCCGAGTTGATTACATGAAAAGCACATCAACATTTTACATTTACAAATCTGAAAATGTATGACTTTGTTTTGAAATCTGTAAGTGAAGTTTAGTTAATAATTTCTACTTGACCACCTTGCCATGAACCTTTGGATGAAATGACATTGACTGAAACAGTACTCCTTTCAAAAAGTCCCCAGATGTAGAGTTTTGAGAATTTGAAACTGAATGTGAATGTGGATTGTGTTGCCTAACATTTAGTTACATTTTCTAAACTGATTATACACCAACCAGGCATAACATTATGACCACCTTCTTAATCTTGTGTTGGTCCCCCTTTTGCTGCCAAAAATAGATACTGACCACTGCAGCCTGGGAACACTCCACAAGAGCTGCAGTTTTGGAGATGCTCTGATCCAGTCGTCTAGCCAACATAATTTGGCCCTTGTCAAACTTGCTCAAATCCTTACGCTTGCCTATTTTTCCTGCTTCTAACACTTCAACTTTGAGGACAAAATGTTTACCCGCTGCCTAATAAATACCACCCACTAACAGGTGCCATGATGAGGAGCTAATCAATGTTATTCACTTCGCCTGTCACTGCTCATAATCATCATTCCATAGCTTGAATCATCATTCAAGCTATGGAATATAATCTCATTGTAATTTGATTTAATTCTGCACATACAAATTCAAATAAAGTCATAAAAGATTTTAAATTCAGATTAAGTAATCTGATAATTGATTTTGATACCAAGATGAAATGCAAGCATGCATACTGAGCTCATCAAGCTTATCATTCCTCCTTTCCATTGCTACTCATAAGTAAAACCAGAGGATGATCTAGACTGAATTAGAAATGACCCTAATGCAGTTACAATGGCTATGCATGATGTGCTGGTCTATTCCAGGAGAGGTAGTTTGTTTGTTTGTGTGGGTAAGAGGGCGGGGACAGTGTGCACCCGGCCTGAATGATCCTGCCTCGGGTTTAGAGGACAGCCTTTCTGCTGCTCTCCTAGCTGTGGGAAAACTGTGGGAGCAGCTGCAGGAAGAATGAAGTCTATATTTAAATAAAAATGAAAAATGAGAGAGGGATAAGAGGCAGTGGGGCTGAGTCTTGGCAGTGCTGCTACTTCAGTGGAAGAGAAAAAGCGAGGGGGAAGCAGGAGAAGAAAAACAGTCCTGGAAAGTTCTTCATTGTCCAGCGCAAAGCCTAAGGTGAAGGTTGTTGACTATGAAGCACATTCAATTCAAATGAAGCTGTGATCCAAACACGGATGCTACTGACATTTAGTGCTGGCATTATGTGATTTCAATGCTAAAAATAAACATACCCACGAAATTGTCTTCATGTTGTGTCTATATATAGTATAACACAATGGAGTTTTCTTTCCTTCTACCACACACTGTTTCTAAACCAGGACCAGATGTAAATGTGCATACAAGAAATGTGATATAGGATCCAATCCACATAAGAACAACTGGTTTAACAGTGAGGTTGTAGTTTTACCAATACATATAATTTAGCACAATATTCAGTTTCATAAAAGGAGACAGCTTTAGTGCTGGTGCTGATTGCATGATTTAATAAATATACTTAATTTTTCCTCTGAGTCACTTGAACTTATAATTAAGTCGAGAACGACAGTAAGAAATCTATCTAGATTATTTAAAATGACATAAATACACTGGTTAATCTCCAACATAGTCAAGGGGCAGTGCCTGTCTACCATAAAATGCTGGCTCTTTATGTTCCTCCCAAGAGATGTCTGGTCCTGTTCAGTAGTAATAAGGGAGTCTCGGAGGTAGGGGGCAGGAGCAGCTGGGGAGATGAGGGCCGTCAGAACTCATGGCCTCTGGGACTGGTTAAAATCACGTGACCTATCGTACCAGACAGCAGCAAGGCAGGGGGATTTCCAGCCGGGCTATTATTGTAACTCAAAATAGTCCTTATAGTAGGAATCAGACCCTAGATACTGCCCTCTCATGGTACGACTTTAGACCAGACAAAGCTGAGAGAGAGAGATAGAGAGAGAGGGAGAGAGACAGAGAGAGAGAGAGAGAGAGAGAGAGAGAGAGAGAGAGAGAGAGAGAGAGAGAGAGAGAGAGAGAGGAATGCTGAGGGTGTGTGTTCTTTTTCATTTCAGTAGAGGGCAGCCACTAAGCCTTTTTCCATTTCTTTTTTCCTGATAATTCTAACTTCTATAGAATAATAATGTATACACTATACAGAGCAGATCAGATTAAGTGACAGGTTGGTTTTCCATGCCAATATCACTATAGAAACTGCATACTCTTGTCAAAATATCACTCTCACCTGTTGATCTTTCATTCATTCATTCATCTTCAGTAAGCTGACTAGTTTATTCTTGTTGGGGTTGAGATGGATCCAGAGCCTATCCTGGGAACACTGGGCCTGAGGCAGAATTACATCTTGGATGGGATGCCAGTCCATCATAGGGCACCATGCACACACACAGTCACACACTCATTTTCACATAGGAGCAATTTAAAGTCGCCAATCCACTACCAGCATGTTTTTGGAAAATGGAAGGAAAGCAGATAACCTGGAGGAAACTCACATGGGTACATGCATCAACCTGACCTCAGGGTTGAACCCTAGACCCTGCAGCTGTGAGGCGGCAACGTTACCCTCTGCATCACTGTGCCACCCTTGATTAATCATGCAAAAATTAAAAAAAAACATCACTGATGATAAAATCCATAATTACTTGTATTTAAGCGTGTCATTACATTTTAATTCATTGGGCAGATGTTTTTTTTTGTTTTTTTTAATCTAAATACAGAATCTGACAACTGGTTTTCTGTGGCAGCTTTTTGATTTGAAATCACACTCCTCCAAGCCTTCAGAACCAACATTGAGCTACACTACCTTATCCTGTGGAGTGTATACTTCTGTAGTCGTTACTCTGAAAATGTTGCTATTTTCCCACCGGGGGAGAGATAAGCAAATGTGGATGGATAGATGGATGGATGGATGGATGGATGCGTGTGTGGATGGATGGATGGCTGGATGGATATGGGTGGATGACTAATCCTATAACTAATCCTCAACCCATACATAAATAAACCTTTACGTTCATGTACATTTATAGACAGTATGCAGTTTTTAGAAAAAATACATAAACCTTTCTTTTCTTACAGACCCTGAATCCTAGAAAGATACACATTGCATGACAAAGTGAAAAAGCCACAGAGTACTGAGAAACCTTTAAACCAAGTTACTCTATAAACAGTTATATGGAGAAGTATGCAAATAAAAGTGAAAGTTTTCCCATGTGAAAGTGGAAAATGTGAAAGTCGCTAAATTAATCTGACTAAAGTACCGAAAGTAAAATTTGCAAACTTGGCAGTAGTGGTTTTACACACAAACTGATGCTATTTCACTTCTCTATATTTCAGTTGATCTCACTGTTTTGTGGTCAGATAAACTGTTTAAATAAATGACTTTACAAGAGTTTGTGAAAATACCTTTCACAAAAGCAGTATTGAAGGTGAGTAAGTGAAAAAAAACAGTTATTACATTCTGTGAAATTATATTATTGTTTATTATTAAAATAAACATGTTTAAGTTGTGAACTTATGTCTCTGGATTGATAAACTTAGGACTTTTACTCTACATCTTTGAGCTGGTTATAATGTGCCTTTCAAAAATAATTTAAGGCAAGTAGATGGACTTTAATTACCTTATAGTGCAAGGTTTACAGGTACTCTACAGGTACTGTATAGGGTACACTTTACAGGTACTCTAGACGCCCCCCTTCCCCACACACACCCTCCACCATCAGTTTAAATATACAGACTTATGCAATTGCTGAACTCTTAAAGGTGTGTAAAGGAACGTTTTATAGCCTTCTCGGAGTGTAATAGCATTCAGTATATGAAGTTAATACATAACAAGTTTAAATTTATTTTAAATGAGTTTCTATGAAATAATGATAAAGATCGTGTGCGTTTAAAGATCACCCAGACCCATTCCAGACAAGAATTCCAGCTCCACATTTTCCACGGACCTCCCCCGCGGTATTTTCGAATAATTGACATTTTTTTCATCCAATCAGCTTTCGCAAAGCGTCAAGCCTGCGTTCGTTCCACTGCCTCATCCAATCAGGAGACTTCAAGACGCCATACGGAGCCGTTGGTCGGCCATCTTGGTGAGGAACTATTTTAACTTCTTTTTCATTTATTTGACTCTGTGTAGTAGGAACTTGTATACACTTAACGTGTTGAGACGTTAAGATGATAGGACGGTATCCATAAAGCGGAAATAAGAAGTGGGTAATTTGAATTGGGTTTTTTTTCGTTCACGAGGCGTTTAGTCCTCCATGTTTGTTGTTGCAACAATAATTTGAAAGCGAGACATTTTAAAATATGGACACCATCTTATAGATGGACCAGAATTGTTGCAACGGCAAGGCAGAAAATTAATTCACTGGCATTATTTCTTGTACTCATTCTCTCTTTCATTAAAAAAAAAACGCTGCTTGCGTTTTGAGCGTTACAGCTGCTCTGTTTTTACAACGTTCTTGGATCAGTTTCATCCCGCTCATAGCGATCTGTGGCTATGATAAGAAACAGCGACAGACTGTTCTGAGATCAGTGCTTTCTGCAAACGTGAACTATTTAACAAGCCGTTAGCGCCTCGCGCAGATTTCAGTAACAGGGCGGAGCCAGTAAACATCAATCAAAAAGAGGAGGTTTAACTAAACAGTCGTGCTAAAGTACTGCAACATTATCCTGTCTTCCAATATGTGACCTTGTTTATTAGACAGCTTTTTTTTTATTACACTGTGCCCTTTTTGTGATAAGAAGGTAATGTCTGAGCCCTCAGGACTCGTGTAGTCAATGTGTAATGATAACGTTCTTACTGTGGATCAAGTTAACCAAACAAATTACGGGCCAATGAATATACTTCGAAGTTGCACTTTCTTATAGTATGCCTTACACTTTACATCCAGGCTAATAACACATGCAATAATGATAGGCGTCCGCTAAAACCTATGTAAGATGATTTTAACAGTTTTTGATTGTCATCTGTAAACACGAGGACGACTTGTTAGTCTATAGGTCATCACACACACACACCCCTCCCCTTAGATCTAGATCTCGTCTCTCTTTCGTCTTGAGGTGAGGAAGCTCATATAAGCCTGAGCTATCCATCACAAGCACTCAGGAGAGCAGCAATACAGTTACTATAGGCACATAAGTGACCCAGAAAGGTTGGTTTGTAAGCACTGTAGAAATACTGTCCATTGTTCCAGCCTAGCGAATTAGACACATAGACTACGGACATCTCGTCATTTCAACCAATCAGTGAGCACCGCCCGCCTTTTGATCCCACCCGCGTCGCTGTGCCGCCGCCAGATGCCCCGCCCACTTCTCGACACCACCGCCTTCAGGCTCCACCCACTTGTCTATATTAAGCGGTCCGCTGGCGGAGGAGTTTCGCCACAGGCACCAACTAAACCTTCATTTTTTCCGAAGCGGGTCTTGGACACCCCTTTCCATTATTTTATTCCGTGACCGGATCACATTTTTCACTTTCGGACAGAAATGGCTGACACAAAAGTCGACACCAGCTCGGAAATATCCGCCAAGGTAAGTTTAAAATAAAAAAAAGACAAATTTAAATATCCACTCAATTACTGGTCTAGGGAATATTAAAAGGATGAACGGTACAGGCTGCATATATGAAGTAGGGATTTTCTTTACAAGTGCTAGAATGAGAACAGCGTTTAATTAAGTGTATGGTGGGTTTTTTAAGCCATTGACGTGGACTAACGTTTTCTTTCCTAAAGACTTTGTGGAGGAAATAGTGGTATAAGATGCGCTCTGAAGTTGGGTTTGCTTCAAGAAATACATTTTTTTGCAGCCCAGATCTCTCGCATTGTCCTAATCGGAGTCTTTTGTTACTGAAACGTTTCGGTTCCTCCTTTCTGAAAAGTACCTTTCAACCTTGGATATCACATCATCAACTTCCGTTTGAACAAGTGATCGAGTGTTTTTGCCCTTCGCTTTGTGATTGATCGCCGGTCGCACAGCCTTATATTTCAGCGTTAAACTCACCTGCGTTCCCATATGACAAGTTCCCCAGCGCTCCCTGAATCCTCCGTGTCTCCTTCTGTATGATGAATGATGCCCAAAGACCGATCGCTTGTCCACATAACGCGCGGTTCTTACCTGTGTTTTTTTTTTCTTTCTTAAATCCTCGTGTTTTTGGAAAGAAATGAGAATCAGTCGGTTTTTTTTCCGTGTAGCTGTTTCATTTCGTGCGCGCGCCTCATAAATAATCTGGCTCGGATTTGCGCGCGTGGGGATTTTATTTATGCATCCTGCATGACGCATTTCTTTTGAAGTTCAGATTATGATTAACAGGAGTTTGATAGTCAGAATAAGATACATAACTGACCTGGTTTTCTTTTTCTTTTTTCTTTTTTTTTTAAGATCCCGGACACTCACTAGGTTGTAGCTTCCTACCTGTCGGGTTAAATTTGCGCTGCAGATGTTGCACTTCGGAGACAGGGCGATGGAGCGGACGTTTCATTGAAAAAGGGGGAAAAAAACAATATATGCATATCATCTGTTCCTGTGTCACTCGTTACTGGCGCTGTTCGCGGTTTGTGAGTTTACGCACGCGTTTTACAGAGCAAACGGCTCTACGCAGCTCCAAGCAGGATGCGAGTCTGGTCCTCTCAAAAGCGCATTTTAAAGTTCGTCCCTGGTTGGGGGAAAAAAGCGCAAAGTTACCAATGATGGAAAGTAAAATAACGCTTAATGATCAGTTGTCCTTTGTTAGTGTGTTTGCATTGCGCCTTTACCTTCAGCTGTTTAATCTAGCCCACTGATCAAGTGCAGATCTGTAGATTTCTCTTGTTTCAGTTATTTTGTTGATATTATTATTATTATTATTTAATAAGAAGATACTTTAACACTCCCCCTCCACTATAAGAATGTGGGCTAGATTTATTCATCTGAGTCACTAGCGTTTATGGTGTTGGTGTAAGCCTACAAAGCGTTGGCATGTAATGCAATGGGGATGGTGTAAAGGAGGCGTAACTGTAGCACTAAACGGCTTAAAGCATAAGGATTACCACCTTAATTTATAAATACGAGCGATCTCCCATATATCTAGGCTAGGACATGAACCATTTCTGAAAGTGGGAACATGTTTTTGTTTTTATTTCACTGGACGAATTTATTTTTTAACACCTGATAACTATAAGATAATTATCAGATTAATTACAACGATTCATTCAAACACCGAATGATAAATGGGGAAAAAACCCCTGTACGATATATACATGTCGCTATTGTTCTCTCTCTCTCTCTCTCTCTCTCTCTCTCTCTCTCTCTCTCTCTCTCTCTCTCTCTGGTTAATCTATCCGAGCCTCTTTCTGGTTGTTCTTTCCAGCGTTTTCCTATTGGCTATGCTAAAATAATCTCTGGAGTGCATTCTGGGAGTTGTAGTTTTTGCGCGGGCGTGTCTTCCCCCAAACCTATGATGTAGATCATTTTCTTTGGACTACAGCTCGTTGGCGCTAAGGCCAGCGACGTATCAGATTACACCACTTCAGTGAGCTGGATTCAAGTGGGCGGAGATTGAAAGGTTGATCGTCCAATAGGCTTCGAGATCTGAAGTTTAGCGGGATTTTTTTATGGCGAAACAAAAAGCAAGCCACAACATGAACCGTGCAGCCTCCAGCATTTAAAACGAGCAAATGGTAATGTATGCTGTATCATATTTCACCCAGGACCTTAAAGAAAAAAAGTTGGTCGAGGAGGAGGAGGCAGAAAATGGAAAGGACGCTCCAGCCAATGGGAACGCAGTAAGTTTTCTTTCATTTCTCTATTTTTTCTCCAGGTTTCCTTTTTGAATACAATTTCACATGGATGCATGCTTCACTCTCCGTCACCCAAATTAACAGTGACACTGTTTCGTCAGGATAACGAGGAAAATGGAGATCAGGAAAATGAAGTAGAAGAAGAAGAGGAGGATGTTGGTGAGGAAGAGGATGAAGATGATGATGGAGAGGGTGAGACTCTGCATATTCTAAAGTGCCACTGACATTTAATAACTCTACTGCTGTGTTGAATGATGGCATATATATATATATATATATATATATATATATATATATATATATATATATATATACACATATATAAACCTGTCACAATGATGCAGGTGATGAAGATGAAGAGGATGACGAGGCTGAGGCAGGAACAGGGAAGCGGGCAGCTGAAGATGATGATGAAGTAAGCGTGTGTTTTGTTGTTGTTGGTTTTTTTTTGGTTGTTTTTATTTTTTAATTGGAAATTTGTACACTACCCGGCAAATGTTCTGTGTATTTCTAATCCTGTGTGACCCTGTTTCCAGGATGACGTGGGGACTAAGAGGCAGAAGAAAGATGATTAAAAGAGGACGTCCTGCTGAACATCCTCCCAACCCTCCTCTCCTTAACTCGTCCTCTGGGGAAGACAGAAATGTGGTCATCATCAAGTAGAGTTCAGCATCTGTGTACACACACCTAACTGCAAATTTTGTAGAAACAACCAAGACTTCAAAGCTCTACCTTCTTACAAAATACTTTAAAAGGAGAATTTGTTTGTATTTTTATTTACATTTTATATTTTTGTACATATTGTTAGGAGGTCAGCCATTTTTGACAGTGATCTCTGGTTACCAAACGGTGCTTTGAAGTTGAAGCCTCTCTATGAAATAGATTTTACTTGTGGTCTGACCATGTCATGTTATCTCAACTGAAATTGTAAAAAAAAAAAAAAAAAAAATCGAAGCCGTTTAATTCAAAGCATTCCAGTACTTTGTGTATGTACATCAGTTGTACCATACGTAGTTGGTTTGTATGAGATGGCAAGGCTGAAGAAAAGAGTTTTCTTTTCTTGCTTGTCTATTAAATTGCTATCTATTGTGGCCTGTTTGATGTATGTGTGAAATTGTTGTGCGACAATAAATCGAAATTTTATTTTGTGAGTTCCTAATTTATTTTCTCTAGTATTTTTTATTTTTATTTTTTTGCTTTTATTATTTTTTTATTTTATTTTATTTTTTATTTTTTACTTTTTACAGGAGCTTTTAATGTCGCAGGTGTGGAGACTCATGACCGAGCATCATTTTCAGATATGCACTTCACATATTTCAGAAATATGTCACAGGGAAATGTACGTCAATGTAAATTATTCATGCCTTAAAACCTCAAGATCCGGTATAAATTATATTGAATTAAATAAATTTGGCTGTGTGAATTCTTCCATTTATGTACACTTTATTTCTTTGAGCTTAAGCTTTTGTGTAGACATATTTCTTTCTTGCAATCAGTATTGAGTGATTCCCCCTTCACCACCTCTTGTGTTGTGCAGTAGTGCCCATTTCTGCTCCTGGGGGGTGCTGTAGAGCACAGAGTAGTGCCTCCCCTGTGTTTTTTCACACTTGATTACTCTCTTCAGTGTATAATCAAGCACTTCATGAGTTGGCAGACTATAGAGAGTTACTGTTATGCATTCATCTAAAGGGATCTCACAATATTAATGATTTATGTTTTCCGTAATATTTTGGCAATTCATTTTCAGTTTTCTGGTGAAACGGTCACATGATTAGAACTCATGAATCCATTTCGAATGTGAGGTTTACACTGTGATGTTCATCATTGAAAATGTGATGAAAAATAATGAATTATACCTAGTGATGTTAACAGTTGAAGAATAAGTGAAGAGAAATCAAACAAAGGAGAATTACAAGCACTATGATAACATTTTTTAATTTTTTTTATTTTTGCCTGATGTCAAGCAGTTGAAGATTAAGGGGGGAAAAAAATCACCTGCTCTTTTTCCAATCTCCAGCTATCAAGTTTGGGTAAGTCTGTGCCCATGATTCGAATTTCCCATGATTCCTCGGATTTTTGTTCTTGCCTGACAGAAGTGAAACCTGATATAGTCCTCCACTTTTGTATCCATCTCAAGGTATGTGTTGTCTATGGCCTCACTCATCAAGTTTGTTTCCAATTGTTCATTCTCAGATGCTTTTTTGCTCACCATGATTGCAAAGTGTGATTATTTGACCTATTATTAGGCTTCCCGTCAGCTCAGAACAGATCATTTTCCTCTGATCTCTCTGATTAATCAGGTGTTTCATTCTGCAAATCCTCTGCTCACAGGTTGTTTTTTTGTTCTGTATAAACTCTAGAAACTGTTGTGTGTGAGAAACTCAGGAAATCAGCAGTTTCTGAAAATACTCAAATCCTCCCATCTGGCACCAACAACCATGCAATGATAAAAGTCAGAGAAATCAAATGTTTTTTTTCATTCTTCATGCACTGTGCTACTGCCACATCATTGGCTGATTAACACTGAAAAAAATGATTCATTGAATTTACTCAATTTTTTTAAGTGGTTGCAATCAATTTATTTTAGCTACATTTAAATAAATAAATTTAGTTCAAAGTCAGTGAACTAAATGTATTTATTTAAATGTAGCTAAAATAAATTGATTGCAGCCACTTAAAAAAATTGAGTAAATTCAATGAGTCATTTTTTTCAGTGTAGATAACTGCATGAATGTTCCTAATAAAGTGGCCGGTGAGTGTTCACATGATGTTAGATGATAGATTTCACTTTTCACTGTTTTCAATGTAATTGCTGTCTATCACCGACCCCCTAGTGGTTATTTTTTCCTCGGGTACAATCTTAACTGAATTTACACTGATCAGGCATAACATTATGAGCAGTGACAGGTGAAGTGAATAACACTGATGATCTCCTCATCATGGCACCTGTTAGTGGGTGGGATATATTAGGCAGCAAGTGAACATTTTGTCCTCAAAGTTGATGTGTTAGAAGCAGGAAAATGGACAAGCGTAAGGATTTGAGCGAGTTTGACAAGGGCCATATTGTGATGGCTAGACGCCTAGATCAGAGCATTTCCAAAACTGCAGCTCTTGTGGGGTGTTCCCGGTCTGCAGTGGTCAGTATCTATTAAAAGTGGTCCAAGGAAGGAACAGTGGTGAACCGGAGAGAGGGTCATGGGCGGCCAAGGCTCAGTGAAGCACGTGGGGAGTGAAAGCAGGCCCATGTGATCTGATCCAACAGATGAGCTACTGTTGCTCAAATTGCTGAAGTAGTTAATGCTGGTTATAGATGATAGAAAGGTGTCAGAATACACAGTGCATGACAGGTCAGGGCTGTTTTGGCAGCAAAAGGGAGACCAACACAATATTAGGCAGCTGCTCACAATGTTATGCATTGGAGTATATTTTATATACTTCAAGCTGCATAAATTTATAGTATGTGGGGAAAAATAGCAAGGTTATTATTGCACACATTCAAACTATGAACTGAATAGTTTGGATTTTTTTCAAAATCGAAATCTGTACTAAGGAGATCAACAAACCCTGTGCCATTAAATCAGACTACAAGTCACTCTGGATAACAGTCAGTAAATGTAAATGAGAACTCCTGCTCTAATCTGAATGTGGGCAGTCACAACAGGAATAATGACACAAATTGAATATTCTTAAACAGAAAAGAAATTCTCTTCCATAAGACATCAAAACCACTTTGTCTTCTTGTTTGTACACAAGAAGAACTCTTCATACTACTCCTATACCGCAGTGATCTTTCCTGTGCCTTCGTAAGACACACCTAATCATTCTTCTTGAAAACCTGTCAAGTAGAATGAATTGCCCTTTGATTGAATTGACCAGGAAAAAGCGATTACTAAAGATGAATGCGTGAATGATGAATGTTAAATTGGATACAGATGTAGATGTCAACATTTTGATCTCAAATGACAGTTCGGTGACGCTACACATTTGCAGAATGCAGAAATGTGTTTGCATATGTGGGTTCGTTTTGCATGCAGGTCAGTGTTGAGGGAACTCTGTGGGACAGAGACACCAACAGTATTAAGACTGACTGAATCTGCTCTCTGGAGGTGTGTTGTGTCCTCTTTATTAGCAGATACCAGCAGGAAACCATAATATCAATCACTGCTGGAACATGTAATGGCATTATGACAAAAATAAAACGAATGAAAGCGGTATAAATGAGTATTAATGCATGAGCATGTGTGTAGCAAAGATTTCAGTTGAGTGATCATTTCTTGATTGTCTCTGGAGCTCTCTCTTGTGGTGATCACTGCTGGCATTCAGAAACACTTGACCACCTCTGATGTGTCCTTGGCCAGTGAGGACATAACGTAATTGCAGTGGCTGCTATATATAATTAAGTCTTGTATTTTACTTCAGCTTGTTTCTTTGTATTCATTTATTTATTTTTATGTGAAGAACTTAAGTGTTTCCAGCTTGCAGCTAGCAAATAATTGATTTTATAAATGATTACACATTCCAGATATTCTCTATTGTATAATTCAGTAGACTCACATGATCAAGAACTTTAAGAAGGCAGAAAAGGCGAAAAAAGAAAAGAAAAGAAAGTGTGTTATTATGAATTTAGTGTTTGTCATGCATATATATATATATAAAAAAAAAGATAATCAAAATAAAGATGCATGATTCTTAAGTTGCATGAGTCTTAAATTCGTAAACCTTTAGATTCAGATACAATCATGTCTTATTTTCAACTCATTTTCTATGAAGTTGCTAGGCGCAAATGGTATCTGCTTAAGAGCATTGAACAAAACAGCAACATATATATCATACAACATCTTTTCATTTCATGTGTAATTTTATTAATGAGAGAAATCACAGAGCAAATTTACTTACAGTTCCAAAATTTAAGCTCTAATGAGCAATGGGATGTTATAGTCCAGTTACAGGAATCATATTTACATGTACCTCACAGTTCCTCCTGCTTAAAGATCCATTGGTTCCCAAAGTCTCTGAGCTTAGATGCAGGTACATTGAAGCCCATGTCTAGCATGTGTTGGATCAATGGATTGCCTCTTATACTTCTGCTCATACAGAATAACATTTTAGTCCGAAAGCCTGGCACGTGCATCCTGCATTTTGACAATTATACCAATAGTCTAAAATGTTACAGCTGAATATATTCCAGTCTCACACTGTGCTCTGCTCTGCTTGCAGTATTTAGCAGCCAGCCTACTCAGCCCTCGCCTCTGGAGGGCATTGATGCCACTGTGGCACCTCCTCCTGCATCACTTTTGCCACCTGGTGGTGGATTAAAATCCCTTTTTTGGCTCTCGCTTACATAAACTTGACAGTGTACAGACAGTATCTTGATGATATAGTGCTTACCTGTGGCTCTTTATTTGTGACAAGCTGAAATTAAGTTTCTTACTAGTAAATGGACATTCAAACAGATCTAACAGACTGAAAACATAATTAAATACTTCAGAGACACAGCAAACACAGACAGATTTGTGTGCAGTGTGTCCAGTAGTTAAATGAGGTATCTATATGTATAATCATTTTACAACTCGTCATGCCCAGGGTGAATGATAGCGTCTGCATGTGCGTGTAGATAGCAATGATGCCTTGTGCTTTTTCTCATTTGCATTCTTCAGCACACGGCACAACAGGACTTTGATGAATTTGTGTCCTTTCATGTACATTGTAAATGATAACAAGCAGCACAAAGCACAAAGCACTGCCCAGATACCTTCAAGCATCTAGTTAATTATAGAGGAAGATGCCTGATTGAGAGAGGCCAAAAAACATTAACTTTATAAATAGATATGTGCAAATTGGGTGTCATACAATAAGGATTGTGGCTGTCATTCGAGCTGTACATATTTCTCAGCTCTCATATATTGCAGTTTTTATATCTCAGCTTTATTTAAGAAAATAATCTGGTATTTGTATGAAATAATATGACAGAATTCCCCTCCAAGCTCAGCATGTATAAGTGTAGAGGCTATAAGTAACCTCAGATTAATAAAGCTGGAAGAACATTTTCTCCTTTAAATGTAAGACATTTAGCTGTAAATGTATTGCTCTGTGCTGTTTGTGTATCAGAAATAGAGTAACAATGTTGCCCTGAGCTTGTTATACATCTGAAAGGAATCCCCTTCGAGCGAAAATGTCTACGCCGTGCACTACAAAGCTCAGAGGTCAGACCAGTTGTAACAATAGGATGAGTCTTATTTTTGTTTTATCTGTCTAGTAGCTGTGTGAAAAGGAAAACTGTAAAGGACATGAGTTAAACTGTAATTACTCCAGAACCAGTTGTACAAGGTACTGACACAGATTTTAATGTCTATTAATGGTTAATACTTGTCAATCTGGTTTAACTCTGTGACAAGGCAATCCTCTGAAACCGTGTCAGTTAAAAGCATAGTTTCAGTGAAAAGTGTAGCTGGAAAAAAGAAAGAAAGAAAGAAAGAAAAAATAAAAGTAAGAAAAATTTAGGTAGTGTCCTCTCTCTCTCTCTCTCTCTCTCTCTCACACACACACACATTTTTTTGTGTAGCTGTGTTTTTCAAAAACATTCAAAACTTGTTTTCTAGTAGACAGTGTGTGAGGCACTCAGAAGCAGATCTGAGAAAATTGTCACTCGTTGTTGGTTCTTGTGCTAATTTAGTAAGCTGATATCTTCACAGGTAATTGCTCTCCAGACGCCTGGCTGTTGGTGAATTTGTTGTCACATCAGACACATTTAAAGGCATAATGTGACATGCTTGTTGTGAAACTCAAAGCCTCTTGTACACAAGGCCACAGACTCTAACAGAATGGCATATATAAGAAAGATTTAAAGAATTCTTAAGTAATTGCAGATCTAATGTTTGGAATATTTGGAGTCCTGCTCTCAGTGTGGCCTGGTTCTTCATAAGTTTTCTTCTGCATGTCAGGAGTTGTTGCCTCTGGCTCGCTTATTAATTCTACATCAGGATTTCTCTAAAGCTTCCTTATTGCAGTTTGTACAATTGTAAAAATGTCTGAATGTGGTATACGAATAAAGAACCTCAGTTGCTTGATTGAATTGTAAAGATCTTTGCCATCTCCCTGCTGCTAAAAATGTCTGGTTGGAAATGTCTTTTGGCCATTTCCCGATCACCGAATCTCTGCAGTCAATTTTCACATGTATGAATACAAAAACACAAAAGCACCCTTTGTGAAATTTGGCCTGATCTTGTTAAGAACACACTTTATATATTTTATGAGGACAGAAATGTCTTTTGTAGCTTGAGCCAAGCTGTGCACATCTGTGTGGTTGTGTCTTGCCTGGATGCAGTCTTTCAGTTTTTTGAATACAGTAATATGCTCCAGTGCTGCGGTGGTATTATGAGGTGACTAATCACAGGTTCAACTTTTCCTCAACAACTTTGGAGCAGCTACAGGTTTTATAGTAAAATCAGGTCAAACATCCCAAATATTACGATATTATAATTATAAAAATCGCTCATTTGGATACATGTGTCCAAGACTATGTGTTTCAACAGTATGATAAACATCTTGATTGCACTTTTAAAGTTCTCTGACCTTAAATTCTAAGCTAGGGACATGGAGGTAAATTATTTATTACAAAAATACTTTGTACATACATTTTTAGAATATAAAAACTTGGTTGTTTCGCACCTTTGTGGATTGCTATTTCTTCCCCGTGTCCATGCAGTTTGCATGTTCTCTCATTGTTTCAGGTCTTTTCTCTTGGGAATTATGCCTAGCGATGATTTGCCACCCCCATCAGGGTGTCCCTTACCTTGTGCCTAGAGTCCCCTGGTATAGTCTGCAGGCTCCCAGCTATCCTGTGTAGGGTAAGTGCTACAGAAAAAGGATGGATGGCTGGACATAGAATTGGGATAAATATCACCCTCTGGTGGCAGAATTAATCTGTTTACATACAAACTCACGTTTCCAAATGGACTATAATTCAGATATGTTTGCAGGTTCAGCAGTTGCAAATACTACATAAGGGAACAAATACTGAACACCATTATTACAATCAATGCCTGTTTTATTTCAGATCTATGTCTTCAGATCCATATTATACTCTTATCCACTTTATGTGCTTTTGAGGGTGAACTCCAGTAAACTGGGCCACCAGGTAAAATGGGTCAACTATGCTTGGAGCCTCCTATCTCTTTTCATTTTCCTAACCAATTATTTAAAAATATGTTGGATATTTTGCAGCCACAGGAACCGACATGTTGCAAATAATTTGATTATGCTGAGGTTTAATAAAGGTGACCTTCTTATTGTCCTTTTGGACTGGAGAGTAGTAAAAAATATATTGCATATTTTTATGTTTTTAGATTAAATACACCGAGAAGTATCACCAAGAAGTAATGTTTCATGGATAAAATGACAGATTAAATTGTTAAATTTAAATCATTTTTGTGCCAATTGGTTATATTGGAAAAAATCATAATGAAGGATATAGAAAAAAAGTAACACTACATCCAGATGCATAAAGAACCTTTTTTTTTTTTTATCTCTTTGTGAATCCAGAGACAATCACAAGGTACATTTAAAGAATCGGAAATGTAAAATAAGGAAGCATAAACTGTTGCATAAGCTGAACATACTTCCCTAAGTTTTCTTGCTGATCAGGTTTCACCTATACAAAGAAGCAGATGAAAGTAGTCTCCTGTCAGGATGTCATCGTAGAAGCACACTATGATTAGTCCCAGATGTAATTCAGGTTACTGGCATTTTTATTGCCAGTAAAGAACACTATAGCAGAGTGACAGCACATCCTATTACACTGCTGTCAGACAGAGAGTGTCGACTCAGTAACACTGCTCTCACAACAACTTCAACAGCTTCAGAATATATGTTCTCAAATCAGCAGCTCATCAGTGAGAACTGTTGAAAAAGTTCTCAAAGTACAATATGTCTGAGTGTTTTAATTTCACTTTCTCTGACTTTTCTGACTGCCTGTCTGGCAGTAAAAGTAAAAGTTTTACATTCATTTTAAGTGGTTACATTGTTCAAGGTGTACTGTTGTAATGTGCTAATACATCGATCAGGCATAACATTATGAGCAGTGACAGGTGAAGTGAATAACACTGATTATCTCCTCATCATGGCACCTGCAATTTTTGCTATATTAGGCAGCAAGTGAACCTTTTGTCCTCAAAGTTGATGTGTTAGAAGCAGAAAAGTGTAAGGATTTGAGCGAGTTTGACAAGGTCCAAATTGTGATGTGATTGTGATCCGATCCAACAAACAAGCTTCTGTTGCTCAAATTGCTGAAGAAGTTAATGTTGGTTCTGATAGAAAGGTGTCAGAATACACAGTGTATGATGGGTCAGGGCTGTTTTGGCAGCATAAGGGGGACCAACAAAATATTAGGCAGGTGGTCATAATGTTATTCCTGATAGGTGTACATGATAAAGAATTGTAATAATTAAAACAAGAAGAATAACTCACCTGTAATTCTTGTAAAACAAGAAGAATAACTCACTTGTAATTCTTAATAATGATTAAATAAATAATATTAATTTCAGAGACTTCCATTTTCTTTCACAGAAAGGCAATCTCATTATAAAGAAATTAAAGACTATAAATTATGTATACAATGGTAATTTAATTGTAATAAAACGTCTATGATATAACTTATTATATATAAAATAGATACACACATTATTATTATTATTATTATTATTATTATTATTTTTTTTTTTTTTTATTATTATTATTATTTGTTCTTTGCACTGACATATCATGATCTATAAAAATATAAAAAGATGCTGGATTTATGCTTTATTTATACATACAGGGTAACTTATGGGACACTATGTATGTATAAATATATACACATGTATGCTAAATTGCTTGGATTTCTTTTTTTAAAGTGGTAAATGTTGTGAATTCCTAGGCCTCCCTAGTTTACAAAAGGTAAACGGTGTAATATGCAGACATTACCACTTGGTGGAAGCATAAACTCAGCAGTTTATATTTTTCTTTTCATATTGTGACCAGAGATGGATAATAACTGTTATGACCTACTAAAATTTAGGTTCATGTGTGCACATGTGAATGTGTTCTAACATTATTTTCCAAAAGGCCAAAGGTTTTAACTAGATAACAGCAAAGTTATATAGAGTTTCACCTCACCAGTTATTTTATATTACTATATTTATATCAACCAATATCAGAATCAACTGAGTCTCTGCTGTCTGGAGTCAAATATTTGAAGAGAACTGCAGAAGGAAGTAAAGGAACACTGCAGTATGACTTTTAATAAAGTACAAGGGCAAAATCTAGCGCTACTATAATTAGTAAAACCTAATATGTTGTACAGCCATTTATTTATTGCATATATATTTGTTTGTATAGTGAGTAGGGCCCTGGATCATTCTTCAGTTCGATCCCTCAGTTCTTCAGCAAAGACTTACAACAAAAGTATAATGATTGTTCAGTCAGCATGGTTCATATTTAACTAGGAAACATTTTGTTTAACAATGTACATATGGGTATAATAATAAATAACCCGTGCTTATTGCACTAAAAGGATTAGCCAGAAAACAGGCTTATGTTTCATGAATGTTATTAATGACACCATTGTGTTTTCACCAGCAGATGCCAACAATTCTGGATGTAGACAATAGGTGCAATAGACGATTCATTAAACCATCACATCATGTGCTCTTGACACTAGATTCTGTGTCAGCATGATGCTGTATTTTGTGGTGTTCAGCATTTACCATGTGTCAACTTATTCTCCTCAGGAAGTTTGTAACATCTGTTCCTGTTTAAAGATTTCAAACAATTTCTTCAAGTTTGATATGAATCATCATAAACGTTTGGGTCTGTTCACTTAGAAACACATGCTTTCGGCATTTTGTGCCACTCACACATATTTAGTTAGCCGCATTTACACTAATGATTTAGTCAATTCAAATGCTTTTTCTCTGGTGTTGAGTGAAAACCCTATATACTACTTCAACCTCTAGAATGGAGTGACCTTCAAAACCGCATCACCTGGCTTGAATTAAATTGTTCAGTGTGTCATGACACACAATCCCTCTCCCTCGTCATGACTCAGTGAACACATGTCTGTTTTTTAATTAAAAGCTCCTGCACTGACATTCAATTTATTTCCTTTATTGTTATTTTATCTGAGATTAACAGAGAGCTCTCTCCCACTCTGCTCTGTGTCTTAAATCTTAACATATAGATTAATATAGTCTCTTAAATGCTTTCTCCTAATTACAGTTCCTCTTGTAATACCTCTTTTCAAAGAAACATGTACATGCTTTACAGCAGGATTACTGAGACTACATTATAAATCCAGATTGACTGTAAATCCAGATTTGCCTTCGTTACTAATTAACAACTAGTGGCCGAGTAAATCAAGTCTGTACCTCAACAACATCCATTAAATTGACTTTTTGATTTTGGCCACCATATGGTACTTTATTTAATCCAAGTAAGAAGCCTTACATTTAGAGACGGATTGGTTATCCTCTGACCAGTCTAATTATTTTCACTCAGGGTTAAAGCACATCAGATAAATTATCTGTAAGTGAGTATCTACCTGTTAAGTGAGGTTTGATAAAGGTATCTATCAGTTTTACTGTGAATGATTAGCGCTCTGCATAATTACTGCTTTTTCGAGTATAAGAAGTGATACACAGTCCAGGGTGAAGTAGATCAGAAAAGAAATAAAGCCACATGGGAATTAATAATATCATGATCAGAAACATGTCACCTTTCTGTTCTGCCAAGAACCAACATGACAATGATAACAGATCTCTGGGCAAAAACGTTCTCTTGATCTTCTTCTCTCATTTATGTTTGATATATATATATATATGAACATGGCAGACGATACATGACCTGTCTGGTTGGCAGATATTTCGATGGAACTTAAAACAACTGCATGAATATTACTAACATTACTAATAAGAGGAATTGGAGAGTCAAGCTTGAAATTCTGATATATTAGAATGTCGTCCTTTAAGACTTCCTGTTGCTTGAGGATATAAAATAATGATCATCACTTGCGAATTTGTTTTCATTGTAGTCAAAGCCTCCTTTCATTAAGTTATTGAATTCATGTGTTTGGGATTTAGCAGTGTCTCTACAAAGACAGAATGTACTGTCTTTGGATATTTAATAGAAACTCCATAACGTAATAAACAAGACCAAGTTATTTTTTAAGCCTTACAAATCCTCTACAAATGACTGAATAGCAGCAACTTTCATTCTGGTACTCTTTTGAATAAATGTATATTTAAACACACAGGATTATAAGTACAAGACACACTTTGTTGGATTAACTGTCATTTAAAGAGTCAATGAACAAAGTGTGCTTTGTACAACTTTTATACAATAGCTGCTTAAATACATGCGTAAAATACGTCAGAAATATTTCATATACTCGAAGTGCTGACTTTGTTGGTTAGCAGCAAATATAATAAGCTTGTTTTCACAAACAGACTCACAGTGGGTGGCTCAGAAGCACTCTTTGTTGGTTCTAAAAATGTTTTTCAGTTAGGATACATCACAGAAGTAAAGACTCCTGGCATGCATGTATTCATCTATTCAATTCAATGCAATTTTATTTGTCTTTTTTTTTTTTTTTTTGCAATGTACACTGTCAGAAATATACAAATTCTGGGTATTTGTAAAAATACATCACTAATGAGCAAACCAGATGTGATAGTGGCAAGGAAACCTCCCTAAGATGATATGAGGAAGAAACCTTGAGAGGAAAAAGACTCAAAAGGGAACCCGTCTTTATGTGGGTGACACTGGAGAGTGCAATGATAAATCATTTCCCTTCTATATCTGTGTACTATATGGTCAAAAGATGTAACTATGTAGCCAGGAACTTATGAGCTTAGTCATTTATAACTTTATTACAGTGAGGGAAAAAAATTATTTGATCCCATTTTGTACGTTTGCCCACTGACAATGAAATGATCAGTCTGTAATTTTAATGGTAGGTGTATTTGAACAGTGAGAGGCAGAATAACAACAAAAAAAATCCAGAAAAATGCATTTCAGAAAAGTTCTACATTGATTTGTATTTTAATGAGTGAAATAAGTATTTGATCCCCTTTGATCAGTCAGAAAGATTTCTGGCTCCCAGGTGTCTTTTATACAGGTACAGAGCTGAGATTACAGTAGGAGCACTCTCGGGGAGTGCTCTTAATCTCAGCTCGTTACCTGTATGAAAGACACTGTCCACAGAAGGAAGCAATCAATCAGATTCCAAACTCTCCATCATGGTCAAGACCAAAGAGCTGTCCATGGATGTCAGGGACAAGATTGTAGACCTACACAAGGCTGGAATGAGCTACAAGACCATCGCCAAGCAGCTTGGTGAGAAGGTGACAACAGTTGGTGTGATTATTCCCAAATGGAAGAAACACAAAAGGACTGTCAGTCTTAATCGGTCTGGGGCTCCATGCAAGATCTCACCTCAGGGAGTTCCAATGATCATGAGAACGGCGAGGAATCAGCCCAGAATTACACTGGAGGATTTTGTCAATGATCTCAAGGCAGCTGGGACCATAGTCACCAAGAAAACAATTGGTAACACACTACGCCATGAAAGATTTAAAATCCACTAGCGCCCGCAAGGTCCCCCTGCTAAAGAAAGCACATGTACAGGCTCATCTGAAGTTTGCCAGTGAACATCTGAATGATTCAGAGGAGAACTGGGTGAATGTGTTGTGGTCAAATGAGACCAAAATCCAGCTCTTTGGCATCAACTCAACTCACCGTGTTTGGAGGAGGAGGAATGCTGCCTATGACCCCAAGTACACCATCCCCAGGTGACAGGACAACTGCACTGCATCAAAGGGACGATGGACGGGGCCATGTACCATTAAATCTTGGATGAGAACCTCCTTCCCTCAGCCAGGGCATTAAAAATGGGTCATGGATGGATATTCCAGCCTGACAATGACCCAAAACACACGGCCAAGGCAACAAAGGAGTGGTTCAAAAAGAAGCACATTAAGGTCCTGTAGTGGCCTGGCCAGTCTCCAGACCTTAATCCCATAGAAAATCTGTGGAGGGAGCTGAAGGGTCAGCCACAAAACCTTAATGACTTGGAGAGGATCTGCAAAGAGGAGTGAGCCCAAATTCCTTGAGATGTGAGATGTGTGCAAACCTGGTGGCCAACTACAAGAAATGTCTGACGTCTGTGATTGCCAACAAGGGTTTGCCACCAAGTACTAAGTCATGTTTTGCAAAGGGGTCAAATACTTATTTCACTCAATAAAATGCAAATCAATGTAGAAGTTTTTTGAAATGTGTTTTTCTGGATTATTTTGTTGTTATTCTGTCTCTCACTGTTCAAATACACCTACCATTAAAATTACACACTGATCATTTCTTTGTCAGTGGGCAAATGTACAAAATCAGCAGGGGATCAAATAATTTTTTCCCTCACTGTATAATTTTAATTTAATGTATACTCTATTTTGTTGAGGTTGTCAACTGTCCCATGATGGAGACCTGAGAGAAAAACTGTTTGTAGTGATTGCAGTCCTAATGGTATCTAAGAAAGAACATACACAGTTGTCTTTATGTTTTTACATTGCCATCCACAGTAATCTTAGTGATCTATTATGACACATTGGGCCATCCTCAGCAGCAGAGAGTGATTTACAGATGATTTCAAAGTCAAATATTGTTTGTCACATACACAACACAACAACACAATATGACATGTACTGAAATGCTTAAAAACAACAGTAGGTAAGTGAGTTGTAAACCAATAAAATAGACTAGTGCTTCTGTTGTAATTGATGGCAGCCAAGGTAATAAGAAAATATGGTTAAAATAAACAAAAAGGAATATGAGCAGTCATTAAAGCAGCTGACCTCACCAGCTCCATTCAGTCTTTCAGTCTTAGGCTAGATGATCTAAAGAAATTGTAGTGATTTAAAGAAAACCTTTCCTTCTTCGCCTTTCCTGCTTTGTAACAAAATGTAGGATCTCAATTGACATTCTGCACTCACTGATTTGTTTTTTATTTCAATCTAAATTTGAACCCCTGATTTTATACATACATATTGGTCCACTATGTTCTGAATGCTCTAGTTCCTCTGAGTTATAAACGTTTTCTCAGTTGCCTTGGATAATTAAATGATTGATGGCTTGAGAATTTGTTTGAATAGAATAAATAAATAAATAAACATTACCACAACTTAATACTACAATGAGACCAGCAGTTCATTTTTTTCCGCAACATTCTCGCCTGTCACTATGATCACCCATATCATTGTACTCTTTGTAAACCTATTGAATAACTGCTTTGTCCTTTAGGTGTTAGAGAAAAAAGAGACCACTGTCCTCTGCGTGTGTGTCAGGCTTCATCTCGCCCAAACTGCCATTGTGTTGAACTCATGTGACTGGCATTCATGTCTCACAGCCGCATCTCACAGACTAATACAACTAATGGAAGTCAAGTCATTTTATTAAATTATTATTCAACTTTAATGAACTCTATTAGCTGATATAAACATTACACCAACATATACAAAGAAAAAGCATTTCATTCTGTATTGGAAAATGACAACCAGCTCTCAGTTTCAAAACATTTTGCATATTGTGCTTGACAGTTAACAGACCTCTCTATGGCTAATTATTCAAACTGGATTCAGGCAAAATAGCTTTACAGATGGAAAGGTCGAACACTGTAGGAATAAAAACGTTTGTTTTCTTATGATTGAATCCACTTGATCAACTATACAATTATATTTAAGGCAGCATGTGGACACTGAAGTAGCCATTACCTTTAGCACTAAAAATACTTCTTGACCAAAATACTCATACAGCTTTAATAATGGCCAATTCAAATATGCCATTATAACTTATAACTATGAAAAATTACTTTATTCTATTCTTTCAGATGATATTTCTTTCCATCATTATACACTACACAAAATAGTAATGAAATATGAATGTCACAAACAATGGAGAGGATAAAGATGTAAGATCCTTGATTTAATAGCCTATATATACAGTACATACCAAATGCAGATATCTCAATAATTTATCTCATTGGCACCTAAAAAATATCCTTTCATATGAATGTAGTATGTGTAAATGTATGAAGTGTTTCATTTGTGTTGTCTTTTATTTCATTTTAAAAATGTCATGAATGTGGTACTGTCATGCTCATTATATTTTCACTTTGTCCTTCCCAAATTTCTCTCTCTCAAACTTCAATATGTTATATTCATATTGTTGACAAAACTAATCACTGTTGTCACACACACACACACACACACTGAGTTAAAGATTTATGTATTTATAACTGTTTCATTTTATTTACTCCTATTTATACATTTTGAACTTTCTTAAAAAGTTATTACACTAGCAGTTTCATCTCTACCCCTGCTGAAAAAACCCCCCCAAAAGGGTCCCCACGTCGATCCTGAGCTCATTGTACTCTGTTTGGTGTTTCACATGTTCTAAGCATTTTTTGCATAGTTTCCTCAGGGCTCTCCTGTTTCCTCCCCCATCCAAAATCATGCAGGTATGCGGTGGATTGGCTTCAGTAATTGCCACTAGTTGTGAATGAGTATGTAATGGAGAACGGTATAGAGCTTTGAGATGGACTTGTGTTCCAGCTGGGGTGAATTATCACACCCTGTACCCAGTATTATTAGGATAGGCCCCTGAACCACTGTGACCCTGACCAGGATAATGCCGTTACTGAAGACGATTGAACGAATGATGTGAGGTTTCCTGTTTGGGTCTTGGTGGCACCTGACACTACACTTAGTCTTATTTGTTCATTATATCTGCATTCTATCAAAAACAAAACAAAACAAAACAAAAACCCCAAACTAAAGCAAAACAAAAAACAAAACACGAACAAAAAATAGGCCAGTATCACTTCGCTGTGCTTTCACATAATTACACATCAATTAACATTATGCAAATTAGATGCTAATTGGCAGCTACTGGATTCTATTCATGTTATTAGAATCTGTCGAGTTTTTAGCGGTAAACGTACCTATACTATTGTCAGCAAATGTCTACGTATTACTAAACAATAAAAGCATTTGTTTAACTTTTTTAAGAATTTAGGAAAGACGCATAAGCATCTAATCTTGATTTACTTTTCCTGTCAACTAACAGCGTCGGTTCTAGACTATCCGCACCCTAAACTAGTTCCTTGAGGGATAAATAACGCACTGCCTACGACACTGAACACGCGGAATCCACGCCCTACAGAGTGCACCTACGTAGGTAGTCAAGGGGACATTTGGGAGTCGGCTCACTGTGATTCATTTCCATATCCAGGTCGCCATTTTGGAGGAAAGTTTGGATTTTCAGGAGGCAGCTAATAGGACAGTAGAGGAGGGGCAGAGCCTGAGAAGTTTGCCACAGGACCGTGCAGGACTCGAGGGAGCGACTACAGACGGATTTCTGATCACTGATCTAATTGCCAAAAACTTTTCCGTGGCATTGCAGGACGCTTTTCTTATTGGACAGAATCAATCTAGGAAGTTTGGAGAGTGTGCTTTAATGCATGTTATTATACGCGCTGTATAACTGTAACAACTCTAATCCATTCATTTTCCCCCCTAAGGTTTATCAGTGTGTTTCAGCGAGTCTTGTTCGGAGTAACTTGCTTTCACTCCGGAAAAAAGTTGCAAGGATTTATTTCACTCTTTACTGTCATTGCATCGTGAACAGTTGTTTATACAGACATCTGAATTATTATTAAGGATCTACTATTTCAAATGGTTCAGAGGAATCACTCTAGCCTTTTTACTGAGTGTTTCACTTGATCCTGATCTCTTGGATGTGATCATGCCGGTGAGAAAGAAAGGTGAGATTGCAATGATAATTTACATCATTAGACTTTGTGCATCTGTCCTGTACTCAAATGGCATTGCCATTTCTTGAATTTAACACTGCAATGCTCTTTTAATAATGCAGATGTTGGTGTGACACCGTGTTTGTGAGACTTTCTTTCTTAGTTTCTTTTATTCCATCTGTATGTATATTCACACTCACCAGTCACACCAGCACATTCATGCAGTTATCCAGTCAATCATGTGGCAGCAGGACAATACATATATACATGAATAGCTTCAGTAAATGTTCAAATCAAGCAAACGTTGTGATTTTTTTCCTTTGAACATCCCAGTGATTTTGACCATGGTGTGGTTGTTGGTGCGAGACCTGCTGCTTTGTATATTTCTGAAACTGCTGATCTGATATTTCCATGCACAACGGTCTCTAGTGTTTACACAGAATGGGCCAGGAACTGAAAAAAAAAAAAAAAAAACATCCAGTGAGTGGTGATTCTGCAGGAAGAACCTTATTGATGAGAGTTCATGAGCTTGACAGGAAGCTATAGTAGCTCAAATAATTACACTTTACAACAGCGGTGAGCAGAAAACCGTCACAGAAATCAGAACATCATTATAGCGTGAGGCAGACTGGCTACAGCAGCAGAAGACCAAACCAGGTTCTGCTCTTGTATGCCCGTGACAGGATTATGAGGCTACAGTGGGCACAGGCTCACCAAAACTGGGCAGCTGAACAATGGAAAAATGTCTCATAGTCTGATGAGTCAATTTCTACCGTGACTTCCAGATGGTAGGGTCAGAATTAGGCATCAACAGCACGAATCAGTGGACGGTGGTCATGGTGTAATGGTGCAGTGATGTAAGGAACGTTTCTTAGTATGCACAGGGTCTATTAATACCAATCTGAATATTGTTGCTGGCCACATATATCTCTTTATGTCCACAATTTACCAACTTATAATGACCACTTTCAGCATGATGTGCCATATCACAAAGTATAACTCGTTTCTAAATGGTCCATGAATATGAGAATGACTTCAACAGGCACCGGATCTGAATCCGGCAAAGCACCTTTGGGATATGATAATAAAGGTAGATTCTCAGTATTTATGCAATATAATCATGTCAACATGGACCTGAAAATGTTTTTTAACACCTTATGAAGCTATACCACAAAAAAATTCTCAGACCAAAGAGGGCTGCTTTTCAGTGTTATATCTTAATAAAGTAGGCACTGAGTGTATGTACAGTTGCTTTTTGTTGTAATTGAGCAGCATTATTGCTTATTATATATTATTACCCCATTCCATACGTCCTCTACCCTATTCCTGTAGGATACCCCTACCCTACAAATATAATTGTTGCCCCTACTCCCTGATCCTTCTTGAGTTGAAGTGTGTGTGATAGAGCGAGGAAAACACTAAAACATGTCAGACAGGATACACCAGAACCAGGATCGGGTGTCTGTGCTACAGTCTATAAATCATGTAGTGTTGATGGTTTTTTTGCCTCAGGTTGTGAGCTTTTTTCATGTGAACTTTTCAGATACACAGCGAGCGCTGAAACTCCTTGAAGAATACAGGTCAAAACTGAATCAGCCCGAGGATGCTCAGCTTCAACACTCCATAGACAGAGTTATCAGCGTCTTTCAGAGCTCACTCTTCCATGCCCTGATAGGTAAGCATTTGCATGGTGAAATAGAGAGAAATCCACTGTAATGTGGTGATTGTTTTTCTTCCTTTTTTGCATGGAGAGGAATGGTGAAACAGGTTTGACCTTACCACTGCATATTTCACAGACTCAGCAGCTGCTTTCAGCAATGTCAACTATTTTCCCCCCACCTGCAGCAGGTATTTGCACGAAGACTGCTTTAGGGTTTGCTCTAAAGGCTGTAGAACAGCGGCAAAAGAGATAGAGAAAGAAACGAAAATGCAGAAAGTATATCAGTACTATAGCTGTCTGAATATTTTTTGAAAAAGGTTCAGCGTCACTTTTAGGGGTTTGTGAGAAGTGGGTTAAATTTTCATGTTACATGCTACAGTGTCACTGACAGGAGAGGGTATGTAGTTATAAAAAGTCTAAATATTATTTTAAATCTATGAGGCTAGCATTTATTTTTGCTCAGAAAGATGTTAGTTAATAAACTTATTATAACAAAAGTTCTGTGTGTTTTTAAAATAGTCATAATGAAAGAAAAATGGCAATACTGACCTTTTCATACAATGTTGAAAACTTTTAAATGTTTACATTCTGTGGAAATATTCTTCCTATTCCAGTTCAACTCCTGAATTTTTACAGTATCTTGGTCTGTATTTTTTCCCCTTCTTTTCCATGACAGTATAAATATTTGTGCAGTATTGAAGAATTCTACATTCTTAAATGATGAAATATTATTGTCTCATCTCTGTTACATGATCAGGTGCTTTAATGTAAACTGACAGGTCCTGGTTTACAGTCTCTGTGGTTTACTATGTGTGTATATCTGTATACTATTTGGTGTCACATGGTCTTTGTGCTAGAAAGCTTTGTATCTGAGCCAGAGAGCTTTGAAAACAACTTCATCATTCTGACAAATTCTACACTTAGGAACCTTCTGACCATCAAGAAGATGAGGTGCTGACTTGGATTTAGACATTTTTCGAGTCGTTCAGATCCACTGTGCTTGCATTTTCCTTTAATACAGATAGTGTCACTATGTCGTCGAGAAAGACAACAATCTGAAACACGATTATGAGAATCAGAAATTTAATCACTGTTAATCCAGGATAGTTTAAATGCAGTCATTTGAAGAGGCTTTTAAAAAAAAAATATATATATATATATATATATATATATATATGCACATAAATGCCTACTCTAGTTGTTTATCTTTTGTAATTACTTTATATTGTAATTACTTTATATATATGTATATATATATATATATATATATATATATATATACATATATATATAAATATGCACATAAATGCATATTTGCAAATCTTTTGTAATTACTTTATAGATAATATTAAGGAGTGATTTCTGTAGGTAGTTTGGACTTGCTCTGTTTAGACTGAGGTGTCACACAGCAAACACTGCACACAATGAAGCAACACAATACTTTTTTTCCATAAGTGTGAACTCAGCAAACAGAAAGAAGGGGTAGCTGAAAACAGTTCTGTTCTAAAATTACATTACACTCCCTGGTCAATGTTTTTCTCCAGAAAAGATTGCACTCAGAACAGTGGCTCTCTGTTTGTTCTGGGAGTTGAACTCACAACCTTCCAGTTGCCAGTACAGAGTGGTTTACTGGCAAGAGAAAGTGCTCAAGTCTGTACCTTATTTCCAAGCAGCAGGGCATTTGGCTCTGTTTACTTCCTTGAGCATTGTTCTGTTCTCTTCGGAGGATATTGGAACTTTGTGCTATGGCACACAGTGTGGAAATGAGCTTCTCACTAGTTTTGTGTTTTTACAGTCTTTTTTATTCATATGCCAGATTAGAGTTAACTTTATATCTGTGTTAGGATTTACACAAAATGTTAACATTTCAAAATAACATTAAAGACATTGTGATGCACCTGCTGACTTAGAAGCCTGACAGCTCCAGGGTCCAGGGTTTGATCCTGAGCTTTGTGTGTGTGGTGTTCTGCATGTTCGTCTCATTTCTTCATGACTTTCCTCTCGGTACTCTGGTTTCCTACAACATCCCAGAAACATGCTAATATATTGATTGGCTGCACCCAATTTAATTTAGTTGTCAGTGTATGTGTGTGTGTGTGTGTGTGTGTGTTGCAATGCAATGGAATAGTGTTCCATCCAGGTTGTGTTCATGCCTCATGGCCAGTAAGTTCCTGGAATAGACCCCGGATAAACCATGACCTTGACCAGGGTACATCAGTTGCTAAAGATGAATGAAAATTTTGAATTGATGTGTTATATTATTAGTTGCTTGTTGTTTTGTGGTTTTATGCTATGTTTGGAATTTCTGCTTGTTAGCCAGGTCTGGCTTGGAAAATACTGACCTAAGCTGGACTGAACTGCAACACGAATACACCAAGTAAATAAGTAAAAATCTGTCTACATTAAATGCTATAATAAAATGTTAGACTTTATGGTAACACTATAATAACATGACACTATTTTAAGTAAGGGTAAGACACAAATGACTGTGCTGGGTGTGTGTGTGTGTGTGTGTGTGTGTGTGTGTGTGTGAAGTAAGTAAGCTGAGCTGTGGAGGGATTTGTAGGACAGGATGTAGAGGCCTATCAGGTACACTTTCCAAAGAGTGGTCCATTAACCCTGAAAGGCACTTGGCTCAGTAGCTTTGCTGAAACAGGAGATTTTAACATTTTTTTTATGCGTATTAAAAGCATAGCAGAAAATAGGTTGAAAAATACTTGAAAATGAAAAATAAGCATTCAGAGTATCAAGTTATTGCTGAGTTGTTAGTGAAAATTTTGCCTTGTGGCATGGGATATTTTTAAATGATTGTAACAATTAGTGTACTTAAACACTCTAAGTAATAATAATAATAATAATAATAATATGTGGCTATGAAGAATTCTGACAGTTCATCCAAGTTGAAAAGTCCTGGAGTGCAGTTGAAGGTACAGTTCATCCCAAAAGTGTTCAGTGGGGAGGAGGTCAGGGCTTGGTGCAGGCTACTTGAGCTTCACACGAGCCACAGCACACCATGTGTTCACATACAGGTGTGATGGTTAGGTGTCTACAAACCTTTGGCCATGTAGTGTATGAAAAGGGCCTGGAATCACACTCTCACTGCAGCAATGAATCTGTGTACGTAGTAGCTGTAAGATGAGGGTAGTTTCTGTCATACACCAATTCACAGCCTCTTCACTGACAGACCCACTGATGTGTTTTCTCAGAGCAGTCTATCAGACTGACCTCACAGGCTTTGGACACAGAATAGCTGGTCTGAATCTGGGTTTGTGCACCCCGCTCTCTGTTTATCTGAGCAGCTTGTTTTTGGCAGTTTCTTGCCGGTGTTTATCCAGGGCTGAGAGTTTCCCAAAAGCATCACAAAGTTAAAATCTTCGGGAAGAGAGCATGTTTAGTGTTATGGTCATGCTTCATTCGTGCTGTGATGCTTTTGGGAAACTCTCAGCCCTGGATAAACACGCCATGGTGTATGACCTGTGACATGAAACTGTCTTCCACAACCTCACCTTAGTAGTAGAGTCTGGCTGACCCTCACCCAGGTTTAAGCTCCTACACAGCTGTTTCTGTTTCAGTTAATGACTGTGTTTCAGCCTACATATGAAATTAGTGACCATTAGCACTTGCTTGGTATAATTGGTTTATCTTGCACCTGACTCTGATCCTACAAAATCAAACCAGATCCTGGTTTGTAGCCAAAGGTGATACACACCAAATACTGACTGGAATTAGCTTTTTCTTCTGTTCACTCACTTTGCATTTTGTAAATTGTAAATTGCAATCTTATTGTACAGCATTTCTTCACCCCTGCCTAAAACTTTTGCACAGTATTGTATGCGTGTGTGTGTCTGAGTTTTGGTTAAAATATATATTTGAATTTTTTTACCCTCTATTAGATATCCAGGAATTTTATGAAGTGGCTATACAGGAGAAACAGAATGAGTCTGCAGAGTCCATAAAACCAGCAGAGCCTTGTTCTCCTGCTAACAAGGCCACATCAGAAACCCACACCAGTAAGGTAAGCATGAACATTTTTATCTTTTCCCTAATCTGTTCATTTTTAGCTGAACTTACTATATATGCATATGCTGATTACAGCCATGTTCACTGATGAGTCTTTGAGATGTGCTTGTAATTTGTAGTCTTTGTGGTCAGATTTCTCTTCATGCTGTTTTTGCTGAGGCAGCGTCAGCAGCTGTTCTTACTAAAACAAGTTGAAATTGTGTTTGACAAGGGGAGGAAGGAAGAGCAAGGAGTGTTTAATTGTAGAGTGTGTATTTACTGTTTATTTGCCCATTATACCATCCAGGATGTTTAAAAACGAGACATATTTAAAAGCAATCCTATAAATGGATATTATCTTGGTAAGCATGGATGAGTATGATGAAGATTTACAAAATGTTTAAAGGCATGAATATCTTTTGTGCAGTGAGAAACTGCCTTGTGTATCAAGTAGTTGTATTGTGATCTTTATCTTTACAGTTAATCATTAATTAGGCTAATAATATAGTCATCAATATAGAAATAGCTTATTATTCAAGTGTAACTTGCCAGGCATGGCTGCATCAAAGAGCATTGCCATATATGGATATTGAAAGGTATTTGTGGTTATAAACTCAAATTCAAAAGCATAAGTGTGAAAGAGTGAGAAGGCATACTGTTATGGGAATGTAATTACGGACGAAGTTCTAATAACAGCAGGTCCTCAAGCGTTTTATTCCTCTGCATCAGTTTGCCAACGTTTATAGTTGCATCACAATCAGAATCACTTTACTAATGCACATTTACAAGGAATTTGTCTTGGTACAACAGGACAACAAGATAAAGACAACACTGAGCATTCAACCTATGCATGAGGGCACCACACACACACACACACACACACACACACACACACACACACAAGAGCATGGAAATAACATATATATACAGCTCTGGAAAAAATAAGAGACCACTGCCCAATCTCCAGATTTGAACCCTATTGAAAACCTCTGGAATGTCATCAAGAGGAAGATGGATGATCACAAAGCATCAAGCAAAGCTGAGCTGTTTGCTTTTTTGCAAAAAGAGTGGTATAAAGTTACCCAACAGCAATGTGAAAAACTGGTGAAGAGCATGGAGCCAAAATGCATGCAAATCGGGGTTATTCCACCAAATACTGATTTCTTAATGTTATTTATTTCTTATTTTTTTTTTCCAGAGCTGTATATATATATATATATATATATATATATATATATATATAAAAAAGAAGAACTGAGGGCATGAAGCCTTTATTAGGGGTCAGAGCTTGAACTCCAATCTGCCGATCATGAGAGCGTGAACCACTTGAGCCACCATTGCCTCTCTCTCTCTCTCTCTCTCTCTCTATATATATATATATATATATATATATATATATATATATATATATATATATATATATATATAGCTATGCTGCATATGAGGTGAAGTTAATTCCCCACCTGCAACCAGAAAAAAGCCACTGAAAACATCCCCTCCTCTAGTTGGCCTGGGTTAGTCTTCTCAACTACCTGTACACCATGGAGTAACCATGGACAATCAACTGTCCTTTTCCTCTCATACTGCTAATCTGAGAGGCCGATGATTTCAGTATCCATCCATTACTATCCACATAGGCTGTTCAGGTTCTTGTTCAGTTCTTTGTTATTTTGAGACTGGACTTCTGCAGTTCACTCCTGGCAGCTCTGCCTCTGAGTGAAATTTGACCTCTGCAACTGATCTAGAATGCAGCTGCATGACTTGTTTCCTAAGTTCTCCCACACCACCCCAATGCTACGCTCCCTCCACTGGCTTCCGGTAGCTGTCTGTATCCGATTTAAAACATGGAAGCTTGCCTACAAAGCCAAAAACAGACTGGCACACACTTACCTCAGAGCCCTTATCACTCCCCACTCTGCACCACACTCCCTTAGATCCTCTAGCACTGCTTGACTGGTCCCAGCATCTCTCAGGGTACAAGGAAGGTACGCATCAAGACTCGTCTCTGTTCTGGCACCTGGGTTGGTTAAAGGAACTTCCTCTACATGTTCAATCCTCTGAGTCACTTGGAATCTTTAAACAACATCCAAATACCTGTCACTTTCTGAAGCTCTTAAATGGCCAGATTGACAGTATTGTTATTCTGTTACAGAGTAAATCAATATCAGGATGTATTTATTGAATATATTCCTGCCAAATTCCATAAATGTGAATGTACCAGCACCTTTGCCGTTTACAGAGTGACATCAGATCAACATGGCCGCTCAGAGTGTAAACAGTGTAACATTCTCCTCTATATTGAAATTAGTTTATAGCAGTATTAGCTTTAGATACAGACTTGTACTTGATTAATTCTATACTACTGACCATAATATATGTTGTGTTGAGCAGGTAATCATCAACATTAGAGTTAATATAAGTTGTCTAACTTGTTGCCAGCACTTCTCCCTTTTGACAGCTGGTTAGCTTTGTACTTAGCAACTAGCTGTTGTGTGCTGTTGTTGCTGTGTTACAGTTTCAATCAATAAATGTTTGAAGTTGACTATAACAGAGAAGAACCAATAGGCATGCATGCCTGTAAGTGTAAAAGTGCGTTTAAACTAGCTTTTTATGAGCTTTACATGCTCAGACAGAGCAAACAAAACCCTTTTGAGAAGGTATCAATGTGTTATTTTCCACTTTGCACAATGAACATACCAAGGTGGGAAATGGTGTTATTATGACTTGCAATGTGCCATGAACTTAGCATTGGACTCTGCAACCCTCCATCTTTTTTCTTTTACCACAGGAATTTTTTACCTTCCTAAGCACACAGTCACCCTCCTGAGCCTTTCATAACTGAAATTTTGATTTTGTAAGAGTTGGCTGTTTTGTCCTAAAGATATTTCCCCACTCCTTGGTTGAGACTTCTTGTTTTCAGCAGTAGCTTCTCAACAGATTGGATAAAACCTCTCGAGAGGAACATTTCACTATACCACAAGTCTAGACATGTAAACAAAGACACGTGTCGGTCTCCTGTTCTCCATTTCTCCAGGTGAAAGTTGGATAAGTCTCAGCGTCTTTAGCACAGTGGTCTCGCTAGCTTTTCTGCCACTGAGCGGTGCTTTTGTAAACTCCTCCTACACATTCCTTTCTGTTCAAAAGAGCATGTGACGGCAGGGTGTGAACTCCATTTCATGGCTAATCAAATTTCTCTTTTGAACAATCTAATAATAGTATTTATAGAAAATGTGATACGTGCTATTTGGAAGACAAGGTATATTTGTTGTCTCAAACATGCATATCAGGTTTAATGGTAAGAAAGCTGCTCTCTAGGCTTGAAGGTGGACGCTTCTTATCTCAGCAATACAGAAAAATTAGATCATGTGCTTACAGATAAGCTTGGCTTCATTTCTGAAAACACTTCTGGTATCTGCTTTGGATAACCTGCTTATCAGGGTGTTGCATGTAGACACTATAAATTGTTGAGAATTTACACTGGAAAAAAAGACAGTCTGACCTTAGATTTAAAGATATTCTCAAAATGTTTGACACAATTTCAAATGAAATGAGCGTGAATTTAGTTTGTTGTAGTGGCATCTGTGATTATATGGTTAATGGTGTGGCTTAATGGTGTGGCACAAACAGCATCAGTGTTTCTGCTGTTGCCGTGTAGTTTTTCTGATCCAGATAGATTATCATGTTTGTTGATTATTCCAGTGATTATTTCTTAACCTTATGTAATGTTTTGTGATATTATTACAATAATGGATATTTAAAAGCAGTACTCATCCGTCACACTAGAGACTTTGTCTGAAGAACTTTTCAAAAGAGGTTTTTCCCTGTTTAATGAGAAAGGAGAAGCAGTTAGAACTATTAAGCAGCCAAAGAACCGCTGCAGAACTCTTTATTTCCCCTTAGAAGTGTGTAGACCTGTTACAGTAAGACTCCATTTAAGGAATATATCATCTTTTCACTTTCACTTTGTATATCACTTTTTAGCTAACATCCCAAACAAGGCTTTTCCATCACCTTTTTGCATGGAACAAATATCTAATCTGGACAAGGTTGTATACTAAGTACTGAAAGGCTTTGAAAGAATTACTTTTCTTTTTTTTTTGTGTAAAAAACTATACAGTGGTGGTCAAATCCCCAAAATAGTTTCACACAAATGTTCCTATATTCAAAGTAAATGGTGATATCAAACCCATTTCAGCTCTCTGAGATGACCCAAGTGCTTATTCAAAAACATCTAAAATCTGAAGACATAATCTACAATCAAAAAAATCCTGCCATATGCCAACAGAGGAAAAACCCTGGTTTCACTCACACTGAAAGCCAACAGAGTCCTAATTTTATATCAGAGTGAAATTAATGTAGTAATGGAACATCAGTGTACTGGTAAAAATGGGTTAAATGTATCCTAAAGAAAATAAAATACAAGCTGTTAGAGTCTGTAGTTGAGTTACCACAAAACTATACTAGAAACTATTAACTAAGCTCCAAGGTAGGGAGATTTCTAACAATATATAACAATACTAGGCTCAAACTCATTCATTCATTTCAACACATCACTGTATTTCTATATGCTTTCAATATTTCATATTTCAACTAGTTATTTACTCTGTTAAGTTCATCCCCACTTACTGCAAATGCCACTTTACTTTGCATTATTCTTTTTTTTATATTGTTTAGATTTTTATCTTATTTTATTCTTATTTCAATGTTAATTGACTGTTTTAACAATTTTATACTATTTTATGTAACAAGGATAGTCATATAAAGCATTTAACTGCATGTCGTACTGTGTATGATTGTGTATGTGACTAATAAAATTTGGATTTGATTTTATTTAATTGACCAAATATGAATCGTGAATGGTAGTTAAGTTAAGAACAACCCAAGACTCAAAATCATAGTCTATACCACTATAATCTGAGCTTCACTGCATCCAATCCAAGTAAAATCAAAGTAATTAAATACTATTTACAGTATATAGTAATAATGCCCTCAAAGGAGTATTTTATATTCCTAAGGAAACATCACTACCTCCATGAGGCTCTGTCTGAACTGGTCCCAATACATTTGCTCCAGGATGTTGAATGATTAGATTTGGTGACATAATACTAGTTACAAACCGTATAAAAGTGTCAATGTTTCTTTTCAGGTTTCCTTTTCTTTTCAAGATTGCTCTATAGTGTGTGCATACAAAATTTTGTGTTTTGCACCAGTAGGTTTCTCATGTACATACATTTATGCATTTATTTATTATTAATTCATTGGTAATAACTCATTAATTCCTCACTCTAATGTGATCTTTGCTTGTGGTTCTGGTTTCTCTCTCTCTCTCTCTCTCTCTCTCTCTCTCTCTCTCTTTCTCTCTCTCACTCACTCTCTCTCTCACACACACACACTGAGTTTTTCTCAGCATCCTCTCGAGGAAAAAAAGAGGCTACACACTTGGTATTTTTGAGCATCATGTTTTTGTTTTTTTTTTCCGTCCAAATCTGCATCCTTCTGGACTGTAACTAATGACTGTAGTAATACGCAGTGGTGATGTGTGTGAGCGCCTGTTTAGTGCGGTAGGGTCAGAGCTGAGCTGGTGTGGACGTGTAGCACTGGATCAGATGAGAAGTTAGTACAGAGCTTCATGTTTCCGTGCCTCACACGCACACTCCCGTGCCACCGCTCAGGCTGAGACACAGCACTGCTAGGAGGAGATGGTGAATGCTCTGAGCACAATGGACTGCTTATGCATCGTTAGTACTAAGGTTAAGGTAAGGATAATGCGTGTCTAGAAGTTTTGTTCTCAGTGTTTGTTTACTCTCTCAAATCTCTTATCGTCTTTTTTTGAACATTATACAGAGCATTTCTGGTGAACTGTTTATTCCTTTAAGCAGTTAAACAATAAAAATAACATTTTACTACTAATAATAATGTAACTAAATTAGCATTATGCAAATTTCAGTATTCTAATTGGTTGATGTTTTAGCATACATTATTTTTTCTGTTTGCTTATAATAGCTATATCTTAAAATCTGAAGAACTTTGCAAGTTAATTCAGTATTATAGGAAAGCACTTAAAATAGTATGTATTCATACAGCTTTGTAATTGGGTCGCTTATTTTTTGCTGTTTTTAGAATTCACCTCACTCGAAACCCATGACCCATGGAGTTTTATTATTAATCCATATTTAAAATGTAATCTAATGAGAAATGAGGTGAACATGTTCAATATAGAAAGCTAACACAGAAAACTAATGAAGTTTAAGATGAAGTGCGGGTCTAAGATGTGGTTCTTTAATTAAGATGATGTGTGGGTCTAAGTTTCTTTCCCAAGCCCAGGATATAAAGTTATGCAATTGTTTTAATGCCATTTTGCTCAGTCACTTTAATCAGACAGGTCAGAAGAACAGACATGTGGCACTTGAAACACTATGTCATGAAAACATTTGCTTTTGTTGCAGTAATGCAAAGTCAGCTCAAGGAACAGTTTTTTCTTTTCCAATTTTAAACACATCACACATTCATCATTCATGAAAGTGGCCAGACTGGAAAAAGAAAGTCCCTGCTCACATCTCAGTAACTCTTTAGTGATTTCTTGTAAGCGATATAAGTAAAGTACAGAGTGCAGGATGAATCATTGAATAGCCATATCCGTTTCAAGAACTTGTAGATGATTTATAATTCAACACTGCTCGAGCATACTTGTAAAGGAATCTCCAGTGTCCATTAAAAAGGTGACATTTCTATCAGAAATCATTTGGACTTGAGGACAGTCTCATGAACATGCCTATGCCTTCTTCTTACATGCGCATGAAATATGTAAAAGCTTGATTTTATATAACGTGCACTAGGCTTTGATGTGTTTGCTCCTTGGTGAGTGAGTCATACTGGTGTATGGGGGAAAGAACATCTTTGCAGTTATACAGAAATGCATGTGATGCAGTGGTCCCTAGGGCACATATATACACACTCGCACCATTTCTTTAGAGTCAGATCAATTTGGCCTATATTTCATTCACTGATTTTTCTGTCCCATGGTCTGTGACTGTTATGATTTCAACTTTTTTACTGGTAGACGGGTGTTGAATCCATCCTGACGGTGGATTTGACTCCGGATTTCATTTTCCTTATAGACAAATGAATTATTTTATTATAATCTGATCTAAGGTGAGACAGGACACTGTTGGATTTCAGTGTGAGACGTTTTTTTTACCTCCGTTTGGATAACCTTACACAGAATTTTAGTGGTTGAATATAACACCTTCAAATTGGGGCATTTTGGAGAGCAGGGTTTGATCACCATTTTTTTGAAGCTATAAACATTTGCGTTTTTTTGGAAAACGTTTTGTGTTTTTGAACCTTTTTTAGGAATATATTACCCCTAGAAGGCTGGAAGAAAAACTTTTAAAGAACTACAAATATTTAAAGCCCTGAGTGTCTACTTTCATATGAGCCATTAACCACCACTGTGGAGTGTGACATGACAAAGACAAAGATATTCAGTGCTGAACATGGACACAACCAAAACAGGCAGAAATTCCATTTTTTGGCTTCTGGTAAAAAGAGTTAACGTTACACCAACTAGTGATGTAATTAACACCGTGTTGCTGGACTGTAATTTGCTTGCTTAATTCCAGTTGTGAAAATGACAGCTGAGATTTTTCCAAAGATTGCATTTTTTGTTTTTGGTATTTTTTCCTTATCCTTTCATAAAGTGCATTGTACAGTGTGATTTAACACCCCCCCTGCATTACTTTTGTCTTTACTGAGTGCTTTGGCCTTTTCACAGGAGTCTCTAAAAGGTATAAAATGTAGACGCCACTCTAAAATGTGTTTTTTTTCCCCCAAAGCATGTAACCAGCAGCAACTGTGAGATATGACTGACAAACATTTATTATCTTTAATTATTACCGACCCCCCTGTGTTAATGCTGGGTGTCGGAATAGTGAAAAAGACTAAAATATCATGTACACTTTTCATTTAAATGAGGATTGTTTATCATTTCTAGTTTCAGAACAGTAGCACCCAAAATCTGTTTTCATAGTTTTCATTCATATGAAGTTATGAAGTTTATTCAAAAGATTTTCAGGTGAAGTTGCTGTGACCTCTAGTTTTGGAATCCTTGCTTTAAAATCTTAGGCAGAAACCTATAATGTTCTACAAAAAAAAAAGCTTCTGAAAATCTATAAACCCTAGAAATCTGTAGTTCTTTTTTTTTTTTTAATTTTTTTTACTCAAATAGCGTACAAGCCTCCAACAGAAGTCGTACCTTTCTAACTGGATCATGCAGGGAGAGTAAATGTTTCACACTGATTTAAACTGTAAGAGGCTTAACATTTATCCCTTAATTGTCTTTAGAAGCAAAGATCTATTTTTGACAGGAAGATAATAGATTTCTTTTCTCTCTGTCTAAGTCACTTGCTTTTGTTTGCTGTAAAATTCAGTGGAACGTCTGTGAGCGTAAAAGTTGTCAGTCAGAGTTAGTGTTGTGTTGAGGATCGCGACAGTCCCAGTGTTGTGTGGCGTGAAGCAGAGGGCTGAATGGAGAAGAAACACAACGTAAAGTATCACTTTTTTAATGTTTTAATATGCTGCTATATGTTAGTGCATTTGCGATAATATATTCAGTATGTTGGTTTAATTAAGGAAAGCTTAATTAAAAGTAAAAGTTTAATATTCTGTCACTTTTGGGGGATTTTGCATGAAAGCAAATCACATGTTAAGGATTTAAAAATGTGATCAGATTTTATCGATGACATTGAACTTACAGGGTAAGGATCAGAATCTGATTTAGGTGGGTGACGCTGTAGGGAAGCAGGACTGCTGCAGTGTGTGTCTTTTCTGCTAAATCTGTAGATGTTGCAGCTCTGGTCAGTGTGTCATGGTCTCTGTCAGCACACATTGAGCTGAATATGGAGTACCCTTGTCCCTCAGCTCACATTAAAGCTTGATATTTATCATTGCTTTTAGTTATTATCATAAAAGTAAAGAAGCAAACTTGAGACACTTGGCATAAGTGGAGTAAGTGGCACTGTTGTAGGTGCTTTCGGTGGATCAGCATGGGCACACTGACTGGTCTGTAGCTACATAGCCCCGTATGCTGCAAGCTGTGATGCGTGTGTGTTCTGACACTGTTCTGTCATAGATAACATTAACAATTTCAGCAATCTGTGCTACAGTAGTTCTTCTGGGGGATCGAACCAAACAGATTTCTCTCCCCACATGCATTAGTGAGTCTTAACCATGACTGTGTTGCTGGTTCACAGGTTTTACTTGCTTGGACCACTTTTGGTCAGTGCTAACCACTGCGTATCAGGAAAACGCTATTTGCTAACGCAATTTGGCCCTTGGAACGGTTGATCAGATCCTTACGCTTGCCTATTTTTCCTGCTTTCAACAAATCGACTTCAAGAACTGACTGTTTCACTTGCTGAGATAACGTTTAATATTTATAGATAGATAGGTAGACAGATAGACTTTATTGATCCCATGAGAGAAGTTCTTGTGTTACAGCAGCTTAGTCAGTAACAAGATACAATACAGACACACAGAAATTATGAAATCTAAAATTATATACATACGTTTAAATATATATCTATATATTTATATATATTCTTTACCCGTTATATTGATATATATATATAATATGGATTTAACCATATTTCCATCAGTATTTACATCACATGTAAAGTACACATGTGCAAACTTGCAGTGGATAATAAATATGAAGGAGCAAGAGAGTCTAGACGGTGATGATGTTAATGGTTGTAGTGGTGCACCGTGTTATCACCTGTCACACACACTGGTGAGCTGTTGTACATTGTTACTGAGAATGGTTTCCTGTAGCGTTCTCTGTGACAACAAATCTGAATGAGTCTTTTGAAGAATGAGCTCCACTGACTCTGTAGTGTGTTGTAGAACGGGTGAGACGGATCGTTCATGATGGAGAGCAGTTTGTTCAGTGACCTCCTGTTCCTCACTGACTCAAACGTCTCCAGTTTGTGTCCAATCATGGATCCAGTCTTGCGAATTAGCTTGTTAATCCTGCTGGTATCCCTTGCACTGATGCTACCCTACGAAGAATGGTTCAGTTGATGTTCTGTGCATGTATTTGTTTCTGAGGTTATTTTCATACAATAATATGTGAAATTCTGTTTTCTATTTGCTCAATTGTTTGTCACTCATTGTCCTTATTTGGCGGTGATCCACTTTGCACATGCATACGTTAAAGAGCACCTGAGTGTAATGCGAATTGACAGACACCAGTGATGTTAGTAAGAGTGTGTGTGTTTGTGTGTGTGTGTGTGTGTTCATAGAAGGCAGGGAGAGTGGCAGTGTTCTAATCTTATACTCCTTCTTCTCAATGAGTCACAGGCTTCTTGCTCTCCTCTGCTCCTGTGTATGCATATTACACAAGATTACTCACACTGTCTACACACAACTCTCTTACTGATTTACATACACACAAACACACATGCACACGGTGGGCTTTTTTTACACACTCAGGGACATGCTGCAAGAGCCAGGCAGGGATTGGACAGCGGGTGAGAGATGTAAGGAGAACATTCTGGTTTAATGAGAGCCCCAGCTGGCCAGTCTTGAGCTTCATGCTGTTGTTTTCTGATCATGCTCTGATTTTTTTGTTTTTTAAGATGAAAAGCTCATTGGGGCAGTCTTTATTACTCATAAAATAAATGATTGAGAAGCAGAAGCTTTTCAGAAGCATGTGACAAACTAAAGTGCAAAATGGATCCAAGGGTTTCTATTTATGTTTGATTATTGTCTTGAGCTTTATTAAAATAATAGGATAATATATTTTATTCAAATATTATTGCATATTTGCCAGTATCTGCCTTGTTGGGAAGGATTTATTCCCCTGCAGTTTGCATATGGAGATATCTAAATGCATTCTTCTTTCAGAACGTCAAAGATTATAAGAGAATGTTTCATTAAAAATTGGTGCGATAATTATTATTTTAGTAGAAGTGTGCAAATACTGCTCAATAATTCTCTGTACTTTAGCAGATGTCTGACACACTGGAAGCCGTATTGCCTTAGTTATACCATTGCATATGCACTTAGCATTCCATTACTAATGCCAGATTATTCTTTTTTTTATTTTGGAGAAACAGTCAGGCTTTTTCAAGTGCATTTCTAGGTCACGGCCTCAATCAGATGACCCGGCGGTCATGACTGAAGGCCACCTGCTGCAGCCAAAAGTTTGTTGCTTATGAGTCTTGTAGTGTAGTCTTGTCTTGTACAAGTAACCAGATGACTGATGCATAGGTAGAGGAAATACCCAATGAGTTTCTGTCATGTTTTAGCTGATTTCATTGCATGCACTGCCAAAAAATGACATTTTAGCAAGTGATAATGTCATGAATCTAGTCAAATGTATCTATTCTTTATTATTATAAGATTACAATAAACAAAATGTAATTCAATATTTTAATCTGTCTTTGAATTAATTGTATCATATATTAATGCAAACATATTTCTAGGCATAGTACTTAGTCTGTTGGCAGATATTTTTGCTTCTTTCTAGAAATTAATCCTTAAAATTAGCAAACAAAACTGCTAATAAAACAGTCTTAAAAAAATGTAAAGTATGCCTATAGGCTTAATAATATTGTATTTGGTTTATTGTAATCTCATAATAAGAAATAGTGTGTTGCATATCTAATCGTCTAGAGTGTACATTCTTGTGACAAAAGACCCAAGATGGATCTTTTAAAAACATATAAATTGTATAGTGTACATCTATGTTATTGTGTATGTATCTGAATTAGGGATGAATGAGTTGATATCAATGCTGGATCAGATAGGACATATTTTCCGATCCACTGACATGCTTTATGGTGTAATCTCATGTGATGCTGGCTGAGCCAACACAAGTCTCACACTGAACATATGATTAACAGCCTGTTGCCATCACTCCTCTGATATTTCGCATAACTGGGCAGCTGAAGCTTGGAGAGATTTGGCTCAGTTACTAAGAGGTTGGACAAAGAGGATCAGTATTATGTATGACCTGATGCTCAGAGTCATGACATTTGTTTTGGAACAAAATGGACAAAGTGCAATCAGTGCTTAGTGTAAATGTCATTCAATCTTATACTGTCCTGTGAAGCTACATGAGCAGCATTAAAAAAAAAAGCTGGCTCTATGTGTCTTGAGGAGAAGCACATGTTGACCTGCAGTCTCCCTGGTTGGTGGCTGTAATGTAATAGGGAGATCTGGGTGGCGGATGGGAATTGCCTAAGAATAATTAGGGAGAAAATGTGTGTAAGGGAGAAAAAATGTGTGTGATTATTCATGGTAAAATTGTTGCTGAGAAGATGTTTATTTAACTTTATTCATGACAGTTAGCTGTAAAGATGTTCCTGAGAGCTTTCTGACATGGGAAAGTATTCAGGACAGAGGGCACTGTTTTCTGGTCTCTGTGCAACATAATTTTCTTTCTTCATCTTTTTTGTCTTGTTAACCTCAAGAGAATGACACTGACTCACAGTTGTGAGGCGAGCATTGACATGTCACTGTAATACCTGCGAGGGTTTGAGTAGGTCGTAGATTTGGAGATTTGTTTCCTTTTAACACAAACGTCACCATTTTCAGAGCCATGCCTATCTTAAAAAAAACCTTTTTTATTTGCAAATCGATCATACTGGATCTTATGTAGCTCAGAGTGCACAAGATCCTCTTTAATCCACAGGCTGAGACTCTTCACCAGTTGATCTAATGAGACACCTGTGGTCTCTCCCGAGGCTGATGCCCATCCGACTATCTGTGACCCCACTGGCACAAGTGGAATTAATTACCTGTCCAAGTGTGAGTGTGCTGAGCCAGAACGTCAGCATGTTGTATGCTCCAGGCCATTGTTCCCGTTCTATTTTAAGTCTTATTGCTGTCTCTGGCATGCTGGAAAAGAGCTTGCACAAAGTTACCTAAAACCCAACTGCTGCGTTAAAGAAAGCGTGCCATATCGGGCTGCCAATCGGCAAAGTCGTGCCTGTTGTCTTATTCGTTTCTCAGCAGGTAGCAACGCTCCACATAAGCAACTGTCATCTCCTCTTACAGTCTGCGCTAGAGTGTAGATCGGGAGCAATCTCTTTATTAGTAGGGGAGCAAAGGAAAGCTGCTTACCGTGTGTCACTGTTCTGTGTTTAATCAGGTCAGGACCAAAACATTCACACCCTTTAAAGGACACACTACCATCCAGATGCTTCCTCTGTATCAGGGGATCATTCCAATACTCATCCTGCTCATCAGCCTAATTCAAGATGGACAGTTGTAACTGTAAAGATACTTAGTAAGATTCTACAACTAAGGTGGAAAAGACATTTACACATGGTAAACGTCGGCATAGAGATTAACTGGAAAGATCAATTGATTTATTTTCTTAAAAACTCCAAAATATGAGGTAGTTAGTTAGTTAGTTAGTTAAATGTGTGGATAAAGGCTACTAAAAATGAGTGAGTTGTTGAATCTTCAGGGAAGAGATTATTAATAATGTCTTGAATATACCAGATTATTCTAGCTCCTCAACAAAACAACACCATGTTTTTATGAGTTGTGAGTTTCTCTTGCAGTGTACAAACCTTATTTCAGTCTGCCCATATATTTATTTTTACTCAGTCTGCTGTTAGAATAGTTGCATGACAGTTTGCAGTGTGCTGCTCTGTATTAGGGTGACACTCTGGAACACAGGGTCACAGGGTCCCCCAGTTCGTCCTCAGCTCGGGTTGCTGTCTCTGTGGAATCGTACGCTTGGCTTTCCTCCTGGCTCTCTGGTTTCCTTAAACCTCCCAACAAGATACTAGCAGGTGGATTGGATATGGTAAATTACTCCCTAGGTGCGAATGAGTGTGTGAATGTGTGTGATGAACTGGCATACCATCCAGGGGGTATTTCTTGCCTTCCTGGCAAAGGTTTTGAGCCCTGACTGGAATAAAGCGATTACTTAAGACAGGGGTGTATAGCATCTGTTTTTGGGCACAGTAGTGTGTTATTACAATGGTTGCAAATGTAATTGCTGTGAAGACCAGGCCTCTACGCCTTTGCGTCGCCTGATGCTGGTGGGTGGGAGAGGGGAAGCGGGGCAAGCTGGCAGGTGTCTGTGCAAGGCTAAAAACAAACCCTAGCCGGCCGGCTCTCCCGTCCATTCTTCTATCAAACGTTTGCTCACTGCTTACTTTTAGTCCTGGGCTCTGTGTTGTTTTATGTAGCTCTATGTTGTTTTATATAGTACTGGTCCTAGTCAGCTATATATGGTTGAAATGACAATAAAAGCTTCTTGACAATAACAGCTAGTTAGCTGGATGAAATTAGCATAACGAATTCATAATAAGTAAATGTATTGAAGTTATGTCTTCCAGTATCATTATATAGCATTTGTAAGACTGACTGAAGCCTCTGCAATATTTTTGGCAATTTTTCAAAATGTTTCGGGGAAGTTTGGACTTTCGAAATAATGGGAAATAAACTATGTAAGCTGTTTTTGCAGCGAGAGCATGCATAGATGTAAGTGAATATCTGTAAAGAAAGTTTGCAGCGAACTAAACAAAGACTATGTAAAATTCTAGCTAGACTCATCATTCAACACAGACATTTGGTCTGTCGCTGCACTGATTTTAACTTGAAGTCTGCTTGCTTTGTCATGGTTTCGCATAATTGCCAGTGGCTAAATGTTCGCTCAGGGCGGATACAAGGCCGACTGTTTTCCCAGTTTGTTCTGGAGTCAAATACTGACTGCTATTCTCTCATGCACTGGGCCAAGATATATATATATATATATATAGCATATATATATATATATATATATATATATATATATATATATATATATATATATATATATATATATATATGCTATTTAGATATGTGCCAACTATTTTATGATCTATGGAAATGCTTGCAATCCAAATGAAGTGGGCCCAGTTGTCGTTGTGTGTCTCAGGCACGGAAGTGGATGTCATCAGTACTAGGCTTTAATCTAATAAAATACTAACAGCTGGGGCTGAAATACTGCCTTATCACACCATAGGTCACACTTTTCCCACTTCAACGACATAAACACTGGCTCAATGTCTCTTATGGCACATTTATGTTATTAGGCGGTGTGTGCTAATCAGTGTGGACAGTGAAGGAATAAAAAACATGTTCCATACAGAATGCTGAAGCAACCTACAATTTAGTCAAAGCCTTGTCTAAGTCTGGGTCTGCAATTTGCCAAATGTTGGCATATTTTTAACAAGCCTGGAAAGTTGGACTAGTTTCTGCACAAATTCTTATAGCATTTAAAATAACATGTTGTCCACCCAGACTCTATTTTTGCAGTAATAAACAAAGGTACTGCTGTCTACTGTTTTATTTAGTGTGCCGTGGATTTGGCCAGTCTGCTACTGGTAGACACTTTTTGTCCAAGTAAAATAATATGCAGTCCAAGCACAATCCAGTGTGTAAGGTATTTCTTTTACAATGAATGATGTGTTTAGAAATGTTAAACTTGACCTCTGTGCTAAATTAATTGCAGTCTAAACATTTTGTATAACAGAATTCCTATGAGGTTCAGTGACAGTGCTGTGAATGTACTTAAGTCCCTGGGACCTGAGTTGCTCCTCATGTTTATTTTGTGAGCAATAACTACATATAATAATAAATCTAAACAGACTTTTATTTAATATTTGAGCACATTACGTTTAATTGCAGAAGACCCAACACGAGAAATTGGTGTTGCAGTTAATCAGTTTATCACTTTAAATATTTCTTTACACTAAAAGTAAATCATTCTTGGAGAAACATGTTTAAAACTGTAAGGAGCTTGGGTGAGTTTGATTAGTGCTTTACCAGACTATAACAATTTACAATCCATTGTATGTGAACACTTTCAATTACAGAAACAATTTTGCTTTCAATTTCTGTGTGTTTGGTGGAGAACATGATTCTACCTGCTTCCAGTGTGCTGTTGAGAATCACAAGACTGAAAGCTTGCATTTAGATTGTGGATGAAAGCAGGAGAAATATTCTGTACAATAGAAATAGAAGGTGGACATTCTGTGGATTCTGTGTGATTTAAGAGATTTTGGTTGTGGTAAAAGTGCTATGCAAATAAAATGTACTATTATCAATTAAAATTGTTATCCATGCCACGGCTTTATGTCAGGAGCGTGTACAGTGACTGAATCTAGTTATGCAGGGTGCACTCTGACACACTTTTCTGGCCACAATCTACAGAATGTTGAAGGCAAGAATGCTCCAGTTTCTGACAGAAAGCAAACTTTTGAACAGTGAACCACAAAGAGCTTTTTGGAGCAAGATACTGGACTGAAAAAGAATTTGTGGTTAAATGTTATTCAAGAGTTTTGCTTTTGTTTGCTGTTAGAAGTGAGTTAATGAGACAGTCTTGCATGTTGGCTGTCTGTGGTCGACCGTCTGCCGTCAGTCAAATGGCTTCTTTATATTTGAGTCTCAGGCTGACCTGAAGGTCGAGGCTATCTCTAAATGTTACTAATCTCCACCACACCTGACTTTACATCACTGTCCATCCTGCCTTAGGAATACAATCGCCAAATTTCTTTTTTCATTTGAGAGCATTTTTTAAAGCAGGTTCCAAATGGCTGTTTAAATAAGATTTAATGCTGCCATCTACTGTACTGAGAGGAAAACTGGAACAAAGTGCCAGAGAGCCGGGAGAGCGCAGATGTCTTTCCAAATACATCATTAAGATCTTCATGTCTTCACACAGAAGATGATCTAGATGACCGAAGTGCCCTCTTATCATACAATAAATCACAGCAGGTAACCCCACTCATTACCCAAAAGCTGAATCTCAGTGACATTGCCCTTCACAAATTCACTGCTGACTAAAGCATTACAGATGAGTCTAAAGCTATAAAACAGGGCTGTTTGTGCATGTTCATTCCAATCACGCAAAAGCCACACCCGATTCCACCTGTTTATTTAGTTGATCTTGGACTTTGGTGAAGCTTCTGCTTGGCTGGAAGGAAAAGCTGCACTCACCCCAGGTCTTTATGGAAAAGACTGGACATCCCTAAATTAAAATACACTCCTCCTGACAGCAGTTGCTGATATTCATCAGGTAACACTGACTGGACCATCTCCTTATCTGCTCAACACACAGTTTCTGTCCATGTTCTTAATATTCTAAATATTTGGGGTTTAAGACGAATAAAACGAATAAAAAGCTGCTCTTACACTATAATGAATCGTGTTCCAAATTTAAATCCAGTGTCTGATTAATTCCCCTGTTATTTCACTTGGGTTATTTTTTTGATAACACTGATGTCATGCTTTTAGTCGTATTCCATAATAATCGTCACGGAAAGCATCTTTCAGTTTTGTCCTATTTCAATTTTTGTTTTTAATTTTCGCTCCTTTTCAAATTTTCTTTAATTTGGAAATATCTTATCTTGAGGTATGGATTTGCATAATGTGCTCAGATATACAAACCATGTTATTAAGATGTACATACATAAACCAGACACACATCTGTTATGTCTTCTAGGATGCCTGTTCGAAATATTCTAACAAATTTGTTGTCAGTTTTATAGGCCAGTAAGAAAAAAATCCTTGTCCAGTAACCTTGCTTTTATTTCTATTTTTTTTTTTTTTCAGATTGACAGAATACTGGCAACGTGTATGATATATAATGCTAATTAATATTCTTAACTGCACTTGTACCTGGTGCCTCATGGTACTGGTGATGTAGCGTAACTTAGAAATGCTTAGAAATGCATTTACATTTTTACCACTAGGCGGCGCACATGCAATAGATAACCAAACGAGGCATACAGGGCAGTCTGTTCAGTCTGTTGCAAGCGTGCACACACACACACACACACAACTGACCACATTACTGTTGGAAATTAACAATCACAATTATTGTGAACCATCAATGACCTTAAAGTAACTTTTTTGAGATAAATATGATTTTTGTGAAATAGCATAGTTTCTAGTAAGAAAGCATTACAAGCTAATCTGTAAATGATGAATTTGATTCATATTACAGTTTGGACTTCTGGTAAGGGAGCCCAAATCTGACTGAACAGACCACTGATTTACAGACCATAATGTAATAATTTATTAGTTTATTCATTTAAAATTCAAAGACAGCATAGAAACAAAGCAACTAAATAAAAACAACTACTAGAAACCATCAAATATTTCTAGAATAAGACTAAGCAAGGGTTTTTTCCCCTGCTGGATTGTTTTGTTTGGTTAGTTGTAGGAGCAGAATTTAGGAAATCATTTTAAAAAATTGTACAGGAAAAACATTTTTTTCTGACAAGAATTTTCCATTTTTTGTTGAAACAATTTACAAATTGATAAAGATGAATGCTCCATTGAAGCCATAATGCACAAGATTTTTTTTTTTTTTAAAGATAATTGATTAAATGCCATATAATATAATGTTCCTGAGCTGCTATAAGACGTCCTGACAAGCCTGTGACAGTAATCCAATGCCAGCGATGTGTCTCATACAAATTTCTCAAAATGTCAAACATCACACCCCAAATTTAGGTCTGCAAGAAGTCTAGAGTGTGACGGACACTGGTACATGTGGAATATAAAATATCAGATCAGTCAATCAGTGTCCACTGAGATTCACAGTCTTTTAGTAAAACAGCAGCTTGTGTGAGAGATAAGTATTACTGAGTTTCTCATTTTGACCACTGAGGGGAGTTCCTCTCCTTTCACATCAAAAGCAGCTCCAGGATGTTCTCTGTGCATTGTGGGTAAAGTGAGTGTCCCATGTTTAGCTCTAATCACAGAGCTGTCACAGTGGCCTGTCCCAAAGTGCAACAGTGTGTCTGGGTCAAGATGTAGCATCCTTGATTGCTGAGAGAGAATCGAGTCAGAAAGACAAGTCCAAGGAATTTATCCATGTGAGAGTGGCATAGAGACCACACACACACACACACACACACTTTTTCATATGTAATTTTATGTTTAGTGAGTATGTATATTCTAGCAGGTTCTGCAGTGTGTGTTGTATAATTAACATACTAGGTTTTTGTATATCATTCCAAGCCTAATATAGGAGCTTTTTTGTTCCATTTAAGTTTCCTATTGTCTTTAAAATTGTGTTAAAATGAATGTAGGTTGATCTTTAATGGTGACACTTCACAGGTACACTGTTTCAGTGCATTACAAGGAACATCATCATCATCATCATCATACCTTTTCTCAATATCGTACCGTCCTGGAGAGGACTTTCCAAACTGTGTACAGCTCATAGCCACAGGACTACAACACGACATATTGGAACTCACTGAACTGCTACAAATGCTGTTGACACAATAAGCACCGTGGGTAATCAGCTAAAATAGGCATACACCACTACAGTCTAGCTTCACAGTGACCTCATATTGATCAGAGATTGATTAGAGTGGGATTTTTTAACATCCCACTTCTGCCTGGAATACTATCTCGGCTCGATCCTGCAGTTGTATTTTTAACCTACCAGCTTGTGATAAACACACACTGTAAACAAATTAGTCATAAAAACAAAACTGACGCTGATATACAGGATATTACTGTTACTAATGATGATAGAAGGAACTCCATAAATGCTTAGAGCAAGCCCTGTGAGAATCAAGTACACTCTCACCTTAACGAACATGGCCTATTTATTGTTCTGCTAAATTCATACTCAACCGCTTGCTCTGTTTACATAAAAGTAAAAAAAGGAGAAAGAGAGAAACAAACACCTCCTCCAGAGCCTTTTTTACTGGGTCTCATGGGATCTTGGGTCTGGATGCACATGTCTAGAAGAAGGTGTCCTGGAAACTGTTCATAAAACAAGGCAAATAATTTTGTACATGATGTTGATACCTCAACACAGGTAGCTTTACTGGCTTGAACGATTCTTGCAGGAAGCACAATAATAGTTATTAAATAATCCAGCCATCCTGGGCCTCCTGGTGGTCCAGCGGCAGGCTCCCATGCTCTCATTGCTGCTGCCCGGGTTCGCCAACCCAGCCACTGAAGAGTTAACTCTCAGTGCCGGTCCCAAGCCCAGAAAAAAAATGGGAGGGTTGCGACAGGAAGGGCATCCGGCGTAAAACCTGTGCCAAATCACGTGGGTTGAAAAGGATCTGCTAAAAACAGTGGACCCTGTGTGGGACAAATGCTAGGATAAGAAAAAAAAATCCACCAATCCCTCCATCCATTTTAGGTGTTGTTTATCCTACACAGAGTCTTGGGGAGTCTGGAGTCTATCCCATGGGACTCGGGGCACAAGACAGGGGGTTCCCGTTCATCACAGGGCACAATGAAACTCACACTCATTCACACACTACAGACAATATTAGAGTTGCCAATAAACCTACAATGCATGTCCAACCTTGAGGTGCCCTCTGTTAATAAATAATTTTTTAATGAGATTTTAGTGTGAAAATGCTGCTATAGAGCAATTGCACATTTTCCACCTGCATGTCTCTGAGTGTGATCAGACCTACCTGTGACTGAAAGGCCCTAAGCAGTAGGATGAGCTGTCAATCTTAATGAGAGCCTGAAAGGGCTCTGAATCCCTCGAGACACACAGTCAAGTGCTAATCTGGTGGAAGCCAAACATTCACTCAACCACGGGCCAGTGACACTGCATGCGATGTATTTTTAGTAGACCATATTAGCAGATTATATGTGTTTCTAAGTAGACGGAGCAGCTTTAATCTGTGCAGCAGAGGACTTTTGCATATTATTTAGGCTAAAGTCCCAGAAACTATGTTTTACCGGTTCTAAAAAGGCAGAGCACACAGCAGAGCAGTTGGGACGTTCTGCCCTTGCAAATTGTTTTCAGATTGCTTTCTAATGCTAAATCCTCCCCATAGAGCTTCATGCTGTTGTGAAGCCTTTTTTTGCTCTCCACTAGCAGATGGTCTACCCTTGAGGTTAATAACCAGACCAGTGGATTGTTACAAATGGTTTCCAGTGTTACATTACAGAATTTTTCAGATCTTGTTTTTTCCTGAAGCTTCTGTGCCACTTTAGTGTGTTTTACATTGGTCTCTGTGTGTCTGGTACCTATTTTATTTAATGTAAGCCACTGAAACATACTGCTCAATATCATCCTCTCTCTCTAAAACTACACACACATATACACGTACACATACCCCGTCTACTGTAAGAACAACACCAATACGCCCGCACATGCATGCAGTTATTTAATTAGAAAAAAAAAATCACCTTCAGTCTTTCAGTGAGTCTATAAACACGATAGCCTCAGATTCTTGTTCTTGGCCGAAAGGAATGAAACCTGCTGTGGTCTTCTGCTGTTGTAGCTCATCCACCTCAAGGTTTGATGTCTTGTGCATTCTCAGATGCTTTTCTGCTTACTTAACATTCATGGTTACAACATCCATGCCAAAATCATAGAGATCGCACTTTTTCTTAATTCTGATCTTTGAAGTGAGCATTGCTAATTTGTGCTCTTGACCTGTGTGTATGTATATATTTCATACCAGAAAGCTGTATGTAGAGTTAGTGAGCAAAGCAGGCGCGTCAGTGGCAATGAAATACTCCCCGAGCCGACACAAGAAAGTGAATTATATTGCATCATTACAATTAATTATAAAAGCTGAAGCACAGTAAATATTCAGATATTCAGTATTGTGATTAGGAATCCTGAGAATAGACTTGATTAGAATAGACGTACAACAATACTACCAGGTTACTGACGTCACTGTATTCATGATGCGGCTGCACATGAAGGACATGATGTTGCGCATTTTACGAGGACAGAATTTAGCTGAATCTTGCAGTTAGGAAGTGAGAGCAGTTGGTATGTGAGCTTCCAGCAAAAATAGGTGCTTAATGTATTTAGAAACCATTTTGTAACATGTCATTTATATCAAAATATCTGTTCAAGATGAATAGAGTTAGCTAAAAACTGGCACACAGTGACTCCCAGCATTTACTGGTTCATGATATAAACTGAATTTCTGGGGTTTTATTCGGCAGGTAAAGTGAGGAAAACCTGTCAAGAAATTCATATCACTGTAAATCTTTGTTTGACTGTATTCATTTAGGCGACCGAGCATATTATTTTGCTCGTAGTATGAAGGTGTTTACACAATTAAAATATGCCGATATTCTTAAAAGTGTGTACATTATTTCAATGGAAAATCATTGGAATGAAATTGAACATTCGATGTTCTTCAGCAGAGCAGGTTTGACATTTTAGACTGCAGCATCGTTTATCATGAGGAAGTTGCTCAGTCTCAAGGCTGTAGTAAATCAGCAAAATCACGTGGCTGCAAAGCTGTAAGAATTCACATGGGTCAATTCATATGAAATATTAAAACATGTAGTTAGCATTCAGAGCCCCACTCAGAAAACTCTCAAGTTTATAAATTCTTTATAGGTTTTTTTGTTGCAGTTCTCAATATTGGAGATGTTTGGATTATATTGTAGTTATTGCGTATTTTATTTATAAGAATGCTTGTATGTGTGTGCTATCCTGTGTGTGGTACGGCGGGCACCTTCCAGCTCCAGGGTCCTTTGTTTCATCCTGGGCTTGGATTAATGTGGAGTTTCATATATTCTTCCCGTGTCTTCATGGGTTTTCTCTCACCACTCAAAATGATATATGGCAGATTGCTATCTGTAAAGCTGCCCTAGTTGTGAATAAGTGTGTGTCTGCACTGAATGATTGAAATAAATTTATATGACTCTGAATGGAATATTTCTCTAACCATGGCATATACTGTGTAGTGACAGTACTTGTTTTAACACGGTAAAGTTTCTATGTTGGCATAATTTGTGCAGGGATAAATTGAACATTGTCTGTCAAAACTTTTGCTGTCTGTTTTGTATCATTTTACTATATGGAATTTCTGGATTGTTTTTTTTTTATTACCTGACAGCTCGAAATATAATACATGGGTGCCACATGAGGAATTTTCTTACGGGTTTTCTTTATTAATAGCTTCTTTAAAAAAGTTTGAAAAATAATGTCTCATGCTATCAGAAAAGACCCAATCATAAAATTGCAGAAGCAACTCAAGAACAAATTAAAGGGGAAAAAAACCCCAGTGAATGGAAATATCAGTCCCACAAGAGAGGATTTCGGTTCATGTGCGCTTCCTTTTTGTCTCACATGTCGCTGAATCTCTGAATTTCTAATACCATCATGAGCATTCAGCACTTTATGATCTAGATAAAATCACAGCATGCTCCTTCAGCTGCTCCTCAGAGTGATTAGCATCAGCCTACACATACACACACACACACATACGAAAACACACAGGAGAATTCATTGTTTCTTTATAAAAAGTGCTGAGCACAAGGCTGCACAAAACAGTGCTGCAACAGTGAACAGCAGCAAGGTTTAAGGCTCACGTTTCATGAAGTACAGCATTTTCTATTTAAACTTTTACAAAATTAGTATACCAGATATACAGGCCATGTTTCAGCATCTCTATGTAACTTTCAGCTGTGGTACAGTATTTTCAGCTATGTCCTGTGCTTAAAAACACCTACATCACTTTATCCGTTGCTTTATTGCTTTATATATTGTCATGTGTTTTATGTGTTTTAAACAGATTATTTCTCAAGTCTGTTGGCGACTGATGGAAATTATTTCTTATTACTCAGTCATTAGAATCTTTACTGACTTGTAAAACTCTAAACAGAAGTAAAGTTCTGTATATATGTCAAGTCAGACGTTGTACAGTATATACAATAGCAGCTCATTGATACTGCCTGGAGATCAAGACCAGGATATCAAGATATAAGTATAAGTAGCCAATGCTAAGATTTAGAGCAAAAAAAAGCATGACTTGTGTACCTAAAGGCTTGTGGGTACTGCTAAGAAGCAGCACTATTTGTTTACATGATACTTAAAATACTCCTCTGATTATTATTTCTCGTCTGAGGCCCACTTTTAATGTCCGCATTTCACATTCACCGTCTTCCATTCATTCTTAACACAGATAGAATTTTATAATACCATGATTTGTTTGTGTGTTTATACAGAAATGACACTTATGCTGCATGTGACTAAAACTGGTAACTCATTTCAATCTCTAAAAAAGGAAATGTCCCTCAACTTGGAATTCTTACTCAGAAACTCAGGATGGTCTCCTCAACCTTAAGTTTAGTAAGTGACATCAAGATCAAATCAACATGGCAACTCACAGCATCAACAGTAAAGAAAGCAGGCCATCCATCCATCCATCCATCCATTCATTTTCTCCCACTTATTTGGGTCCGGTGGCAGCAATCTAAGCAGAGATGACCTCTTCCTTCTCCTTAGTGACCTTCTCCAGCTTCTCCACAGGGATACCCATCTCAGCTGGCTGAGTGGTGACTCTACTTTGAGCTTCCCCCAAAAGTCAAAGCTTCTTACTCTATCTTCGAGGCTGAGCCCATATATCCATGACCTCATTCTTACAGCAAATAACAAAGATGCGATCCTGAGGTCATCTTACCAGACTCTGTCCGCCCCTGGACTGCCTATGCAAATCGTGAACAGAATCAGGTAAAAAAAAAAAGGGCAGCTCTGGTGCATTGAGAACAAGTCTGGTAAAAGAGACCAGACTCTCCCTCTGGTAATACAGGAACCAAATGGCTAATAGTAACAGGTATGGCACCACATACTCCTGGAGAACGCTCTCCACAGGAACCTACAAGGGACAGGGTCATGCCTTTTCCATGTCAACCAAACACATTTAGTCTGGTTGACATATTAACATTTTAGTCAATATTGACTATATAGTATGCTATTTTGAGATGGAAAGGTGATCACTCATCACACTTGGCTAGATTTGTGTCGATAAAAGACAAACAAGAAGGCATCCTTCTGCAAAATATAAAAAATTAAGTTTGATTAAATAAGTTTGATTAATCTCTACATCAATCTTTTGCTCATCATCTGAGGTAAGTCACTCGCAACATTTTTCATCACTGTCACATTTTATTATTACTGCCGTTTTATTAGGTAATTTACGCAATATATTCTATACAGTCAGGTAGCCAAGACAGGGTGAAAAATTAGCCTTAATAAAACATTTTCATTATTTAATTTTTTTTCAGCCACAGTGGCATTTGACATTTTTTCCCCTGACCAGCACACATATGATAAAACTTCTGGACGATATAACTTCTGTATTTATGTAACAGACTATGTGTGTTAGTTATTTTGTTAGTGTTTGTGTTATTTTTGCTACTTATTGCATAATATAGTCACACTATTACACCTGTGTTCATTAGAAGAAGGTGTACATTTGTGCTGCCTGTACATAAACACGAGCAAATGTTGAGGTTGAGATTTTTTGCCAGTAAAATTTGGTCCATCAGCAGATTTAGCTGTTAAAGCTCATTCTGTTCACTTCACCTCTGTACATTGTGCTACACAGCTTCCAGTCCCCGAGTCTCCTGACTCTGCAGATTGCTGAAGGCACACTATTGCTCCTGTAAATTATAAATTAATGCTGTCACCTTTTGCACCGATTCCTCAGAGGTTTAAATACCTTTCTGTGTCTCATCTGCTGCTTTCCTCACATCAGCATTCAGCTTGGATTTATTAGCCTATACCAGAGGACACAGCCCAACTTTTCAAGCACTCAACTAATATCTATAATGTCCTCTTTTCTTTTCTGTCCTCGAAATTAAAGCAGGTAAATAGTCATACCCTGTGGCTCAACCAGGAATACTCCACTTTTCCTCTTGGGCTGTCCAATGAAAGACTCCTGAGTTGTTTGAATTCTTCCTGTTAAGCCCCACGATGCATCAGCTTGCCCCTCCTCTTTCTTCTCTCTCTTTTTCTCTGCCTCTGTATTTTATTGCCTGTGCCTTGTTTGGACAGTCAGTGGCAGGAGAGTGGCGATCCCCCCTCCATCTCTCAGCTGAGAGTAAAGCATGGCAGAGGCTGCTCTTCATATTCAGCTCTGAAGCGGATCGTCCCACTCAGCCCAGCCTTGCCTCGCCTCGCCTCTAATCCTTCTTCTCCTCCCCCCTCTTTCCATCATCAGCCCTCCCAGCGCAGGGCTCTCCACAGGCAGCATGGCTGCTCCGGAGCTCCCCGCTCAGCCACTCTCTCCGCGAGTCCACTGAGCGCACAGAGGCTGGCGCGCACTGAGCCGAGAGATGACGGTGCGTGCCAGGATCAGTCAGCGGGCAGCGTGCGAGGAAGCACACGCCAGGGACCTGTTCGATCGCTGACCGATCGAAGTAGCCCGGGCACGGAGAGCATGTCTCCCAGCATCAAGAACTTGGATTGCGTTTCGCCAATGTTGTGCCACTGCAAAGTAGCATGCACCAACAGCACCATCTCGCTCATGTTCGGATGCAAGGTAGGGAGAAAAAGCAGTGTTTTTTTTTCCTGAAGCTGTGCATCACCACTGTTAATAAATCTGTCATAAAGCAGGCTTAGTTCGTTCCTTTCCTTCCTGAAGTTCGACTTGTAAATTATTCTGTCATACTCAGGATCATGGAGGTGACGGAATAAATCTTGCAAGGCTTTGAAATGAGCACATTCAGATTATTCTCAGGAGTGTTTAATATTTTAATATAAGAGCAAATTTAAGCACTGAAGCTCTGCTCCCGTATTTCTAACATCCTTACGGCTAAATGAAAAGCTTCAGATGATTTCTGACAGATGTGACAGCCCGTAGCGTTGTTCTCTTTCCATCAGCTATGCTCGAGGCACTCTGCAACACTTGCTGCCTGGAGTAAACCATGCATATATGTGTTTCATTTCTGTTTTTTTCCTTTTCCTGCTCTGGGACAGAAGTCATGCTTGTTTGGTGAAAAAAATCCTGTTGATTGTTGTTGATGCAGCCATGTTTGCCAGAAGTCACGTGCAAAATGTCCTGTCATGAATCATGACAATATTAAGACTTTAACTATTATCTGTGTCGGCTTTGTTGTAGTCTTCCCAAGCTTGTTCGAAAAGAGGAGGGCAAGTTACTGTAGTTACATAACTGCCTAGTCCTCTGGGTATCCCAGCCTGTGTCTGAATTATTTCTTTGCACAAATTGGATGTGAAGATAGTTGTCTTGCTTTTTATCATCTCTGTCTGACATTACAGACTTCATCCTGCATGTCTTTGTGAAGATCTGCCTATATTAGTATACGTCCATTGCTCCTGAGGAAGCACCAAGAACTAAAGAAACTAGAGCTAGAATGTTTTATTTTAATAAATTTGTGGCAAAGTTCATCAGAGTTTATTTAAGATTATTTAAGATCTGTTAACAAGAAAAAATATTAGGCTTTATGAGCAAAAAAGCCTCATAAAAAAGTTAAAACAGTAATAAAAGCAAAGTTAAAATTCAGGCAGTTTGTTAACTAAAAACAGTTTTTTATGCATGATGATGTAGGATATTGACAACAAATGCAGCTTTTTTGGCAGCATTGTAAATTAATCAGTTGATTTGTGATAGCAAGCATCAGGACTAGCATAGACTAGCAAAGATCCTGTCAAGATCATTTCAAAAATGACAATGCCAGTTGTTTTCCTCAAAACTGAAACCACTGATATTTATTATTGTAAAGACATAGACGTCTCTTTCATGTGATTCTGCATTCAACTCAATATAAAAACTAGACTAAGACTAAGTTCTTAGTAATGGAGTGCATCTTGCCAAATCTAAACACAGTTAAGATCTGAATAAATAAATGAATAAATAAATAAATATGTCAGCACATGTTTTTCAGATACAGGTAAAACATTTCAATAAGCTAATAATCTAATGCTGAAGAAAGGTGGAAGTCATGGTCATGTTTAAAATAGGATCATTCAGCAATCTCTCTTCAGTCAGTATCGCAAGCTTGTGAAAGTTTTTTTTAATTAATCAACAGTATTGCTTTAGGGAACTACTATAGCTTTTTAGATATACATATGTTGTGAAATAAGGATTATTGAACCAGATGCAGCCATTTTGCTGTAATGAACGTCAGGAAATAGCATGAGCTCATCGTAAAGGATATCATGTTTCATCCTTGCACAAGGTGAGAACATGGAAGTGATCTATAAGAAATAAGCTGTAAAGTTTCTGAATGCATGCGTGTTCTCTCACTAGCCACTTTTAAAGGAACACCTGTACATCTGCTCATTTATGTAATCAGATTATAATCTCAGAACACACAATACGTCAAACCTCGTGGGATTTTTTTTTTTTTGGTTCGGTTTTAGTGAACTTGTGCCCTCTGTAGCCCCTGACTCCTGTTCTTGGCTATGAGGAACCTGATGTAGATCCTAGCTATTGTAGCCTGTCTATCTTTGTTGTGTTGAGCTTTCTGAGATGCTTTTCTGTGTCAAGTCTAGAAACTGTTGTGTGTGAAAATCCCAGGAAATCAATGGTTTCTAAAATACTCAAATCAGCCTGTCTGTCACCAGCAGTCAAGCTACTGTCAAAGTCACAGAGATCACAGAGTGAACTTTATTTAAGTGAAGCTTTTGACCAGCATCTGCCTGCTTTTATGCATTGTGCCATAAAATTTACATTTATAGCATTTGGCAGACTGTTTTCCAGAGCGACTTACATTTATCTTATTAATAGAATGAGCAATTGAGAGTTAAGAGCCTAGCAACTTGGCAGTGCTGGGATTTGAACAATCAGTTCAATCAGTTCAACTGAACTACTGCTGCCTGTCTTCTGCTGCTGCCATATGAATGGATGTTTAGTGGATAATTCCACAATTAATCAGGTAAACGGGTGTTCCTATTAAAGTGGCCAGTGAGTGTACATATTAAACCACATACCTATTTCATTTTCATCATTTCCTTTGCCAAAGGCAGGCTGTAAGTTGATGTCCTGTCTTATGGTTTGTAGTTTATTAGTGTGTAGAGGTGGAGTGTGGGTGTGTGAGCCAAAGTTACAGTCCCACTGTGAAGTGTGAAGAAGTTAATTTCTCTGCAGCTCAGTGTTTCTGATGTACAGAAAAAGCAGGGGCTTTGGACATGCTATAAATTCATTAGCTTGCCTACTGGTTAAGTGGGAGCTCCAGTGTGGTGTCAAATCCAATGTTTTAATTTTAAGGAAGCCGACTAAGTTAAAAAGTAATGGCTAACATAATGTAATACAGGAGCATTAGTTATCTAGCTAAGTGTGTTAATACAGACTAAGAGAAAGAAATGACTTGGTGTTTGCTCAGGTTTGGCAGTGTTTTCATGTACCTGCATTTCCTTGATTCTGAAAAGACTACATGTGATAAATTCACATTAAATTTGAACCTAAACCATTTGTTTTGGGGAAGTTAATAAGGCTTGTTGTTCCTGCTTGTTAAGCCCACATGGCTATCAGTATGACTGTCACTATGCTGAATACTAATATCCCAGACAAGAAATCTGCTTGTTCCAGGCTACTGATTTGCTTATCTCTGAGAATATGAGTAAAGTCTAATTTCAGGATACATTTTAACTGCATCTTTCACACTTTAACTTGGTTCATCGGTCGAAACTCATTCATCTAGGGGCTGCATTGAGTTAGTTTAGACATCTATTAGACATCTAGATCATGATTTCTAACCCAGTGCTTGGAAGCATAACAGGGTGAGGAATCTTAAGTCCACTGTAACATCTACCGATGTAAAATACAAACCAGAGCAAGCTTCTAGTGATCTACTTCATTCAAATTCATCTTACAAAGCTCTTGACCTGTTTGTTTGCTGGACTGGAGTAAACCAAAGTTGCTGATTATTCCGCTGTACATCACCCGCTACCTGAACTAGCCTCATTTGTAGAAAAACGGTAATTCACGTTAAATACATTTTCAAGTTAATCAGACATACATTCAGTTTGTTTTGAATGCTGTGTTCACACTCTTTCACTAGAAAATCTGTGTTTCTCCAGCAAGCTTGCATAGGTAGTAATCACCTGTATGATATTTTTTATTGGTAATGATTGTTGCAAAACTTTAAAACTTAGACAATAAAATGTTGCAGTAAGTATAATATTCTCACTGGTATTTGCCTTTTTATGTGGCTATAGCTTAAGCATAGCTTGCCAACAGCAAATAGGCAGCGGATCTGATCTCTCTACTGTGTGTTGGTGGTAATTCAATAATATGTAAAGAATAAAACATTCTGTTAGAGGAGAAGAATCAATTAAGGCGGTAGTGTGACTGGGTAGCTTTGTCAAAAGTGAATTTATTCTTCTTCAATAGCAGTACATCTTAAAGTGTTTTATTCCTCTTATACCACAGAGATTATTTATTAAAGAATGACATGTCATAATTTTTTTTATCAGTTTTTTTTTAGTTACATTTAATGTCATGATATGTCTGGAAAACAAGCTAGATCCCTGTTATCACTTGTTATAACAGCTGTAAAAAGTAATTTCCTTTTTGTTTTTTTAAGTTAAGAAGACTAAAAATCTCGGTTCTCGGTTCTGAAGAGTTTCCTATGGTGGAACCCATACCAAGTGCTGACACTGGAGACTTCTTAAATAAATGTCTTTGAACTTCCATTGTTAATCGAATGTCTGTATAAACATCTGCAGAAAATCTTTCACCTAAATAGTGAATACAAAATGCAGTATACTTTATTAGGAACTCCTGTACACCTAATCATTCATGCATTTACTTAATCAGCCAATCGTGTGGCAGCAGCACAATGAATAAAATCATGCAGCCAGCAGCTTTGGGTAAAGTTCACAATCAACCATGAGAAAGGGGGAAAATTGTGATGTCAGTGATTCTGACCATGGCATGGTTGTTGTCCAGTGCATGGGATTTTCACACACAACAGCCTCTAGAGATGGTGTGAAAAGCAAATAACATCAAGTAAGAACAGTTCTGTTGGTGGAAATGCCTTATTGAGAATAACCAGACTTGTTCCTGGAAAGATACAGTAACTCAGATAAACACTCTTAACATCTGTGGTGAGCTGAAAAGCATCTTAGAACACTAAACATGTACAGCATTTGTCAGACTCTCTTATTCAGATGATTTACATTTATACAATTGAGCAGGTGAGAGTTAAGGGCATTGCTCAAGGGCCCAGCAGTGGCAGCTCGGTGGTCCTTCACATTCACTACCTCCCTATCAGTAGTCCAACACCTTAACCACTGAGCTACCATTTCCATTGATGCGGATGGACTCCAACAGCAGAAGACCACATCAGGTTCCACTCCTGTCAGCCAAAAACTGGAATCTGAGGCACAGAATCACTAAAATGGGGCAGTTGATGATAAGAAATAAATCTTGAATGTGTACTTGCATTTGTGTAAGAAACTGTTTTTCGACTTGAGCATTGATTTTACTTATTGCTTCAACACTACTTTTAATCTACATTGACAATAACATTTTGCATTGTGCAGGTCACCAAAATTGAGCAACAGAATCTTAATAGTAGAAAGCCATTTAAATTTGGCTTGATTTGAGCGACTTGACCAGCAACATAAGAAGTGTTGGAAATTAATTGAAATAAACTCTTATGCCGTCTAATCTGCCAGTGTCAGCCCATTAAGTTTTTAATCCTTGCCTGCCTGTTTTCGACGACGCAAGCTGCTCTTTTCTTCTCGTCGTTTCTCCATAATGAGCTGTGGAGCAGCTGCTGGTAATCCCTCCAGACTGGCAGAGCGAAGACACAGTAGTCTGTTACTGCATGTCTCTGAGGCTGCTCTCTGAGTTAGCAGTGCTTCATAGACCTGCTTTCTGCTGAGCGTGAGGTAATTTGTGGCATTTCTCATTTAGGAGCTTAATTTTCTCTGTCTTTCTGCCTGGCATCTAACGGTCACTGGATTAATCCATTAATGTCCACTGTGCTGATTGAAGTATGAAATACAGTTGTATGTGTTGTTTATTTGATCCTTCTCTTGTCCAGCAATTTTTGTTTAACATTCCCACCTGACAAGCGGGCATCTTTAGTAAATGCATTTTTTAGACAACAAAGCAGTTAGTTTTTTCTGAACAGCTGCAGAAATGACAGAAGGTAGGCTCCGCTGGTTACACTGAGTACAGTAGAGTATCTAAAGGAAGTAGGGTAAACATAGCTGAAGTACAATTTCTTTGTAAGATTCATTGTTATATTTCCATTTTTGGAAATGTAACTTTATTGAGGCATGCAATAGTGTGAGAAACAAGCAAAAAGAAAGTTTTTTGAGGCGTAACAACAAGTGGATTATTAAGCAATCCTGTTTTGGATTACGCATTTTAATTTATCATTAATCAGGCAAGTAATCAAGCAAATATTAGCATGCCTGTCCAAATTAGGGCTCATTATAATTCATAAAATTAAATAAAAACAGAAATAAAAGAAAATATGGTAAAATTAAATACAAGTATTTAGAAATATTGCTCTGAAAGATAATTCAAGATTAATTTTTGTATATAAATATTTAATTATTTAATTAATTAATTATTTAATTAATTATTTATTTATTTATTTATTTATTTATTTAAATTTTTGTACACTTGTGTGATTTCCGAGTTTCCCCATATATCTCAGATTGTCAGGAAACAGGGGTTTGAGCACAGGGTTAGACATGATACAGCACCTTTGGAGCAGAGTGGGTTAAGGGTTAGTTCTGAAGTGTAAGATACCTGTCATGAAGGAGGAATCATGTCAGTCTTCCACCATAGATAGACAATAGATATTTCTCTGTTATGCCACAGACAACTGACACAGCCGATCCTGAACTACAGGTGTGCTTCACCCCCATAATTCCTGAATTGTTTTGTATATATTGGAAGTTATTAATGGCAGTAATGCAGAGTAACTTACAAGTAAGAAAAGCGCAATCCGGGCATGTAGTGATAATGAGTAAACTTCACAGCAAGGGCTTTATGAATGTTTCTGTTTTAGGAATAGTACAAGATAATTACAGGAGTTAAGAGAGAGGAAATTTAGGTGAAACGGCAAAAGCTACAAGATAAATATCACGCAACTTTAAATCAGTAATATATGGTGAGGAGAGAATTGCAATATTGTGCAATATACAACTCTGAGTAACATCATTATATCAAATAGTAAGGCACAGAAGAAATATCAGTGCAATTTCAGTTGCAAGATAAAGGACTTGTAGGTGGAACAGTTTAAGCACCGGAAATAAAGATGAGGAACATTTCGCATTATGTACAGCTTAAAGCAAGACGGAGCATACAGACTATACGCAGTTATCAGAAACAGACAGGAAAGATAGTCACTAGTGATTATATGCCTATAATGTAGTCATAAAAAGGCATATGCTTGCACTAGACATTGAGATGTTTATCCTGACAGGAGAAACCTGAGAACTGGGAGAGTTGTCTATGAAGGTCAGATAGTCACTACCCTCAGCTTCCTGGCAGACTTTACAGGTGATGCTGATGATCTGAACGATGATGCTGTGATGGAAAGTCTTGTCTTCATCTGATGATTGGCAAAAGCTAGTGTTGGTCCTGATCATTAACGCTTTTCAGGTTTTAGTGTGTTGCCTTTTTATTGGTTTATTTCATTTCAATATCTTTAGTCAGGGTTGCAGTAGATCCGGAGCTTATCCCAGGAAGCAGGCAGGAATACACACTGGATGAGTCACCAGTACATCGCAGGGCACCATGCATGTACTCATTCACACAATTTAGAGTAGCCAGCAAGCTTAGGATGGGATTTGGGATGCAGGAGATGTGTTGCTGCATGCTATTGAGCTACCATGACTGTCATTTTTATGTACTGTTTTGTACTGGTTATGGGCTGTAATAATTACCTGCATCACTCACACAAATTCTGAGTTGTTGTTGATATTGTAGTAACAGGAAATACTTTATATCTCTGCAGTACTAGTCACATATGGAGAGATATGCTGAGGCACAAATAACAATACAGAACTGAGACATTTTAATATGATAATGTTCTGGACAGTTTGTGTAAATCTGTCATGGTCTGGATCTAGATCAAGGCACAATGGTTTGTCTCAGCCAAACAAGTAGCAATGCAAGCTAACACTGACCAGACACTGCTTTTGTTATAGTGGAGTCCTGAGTCACTCTTGGAAGGAGCTTTCTATTTGGTTTCAATACTGGCATCAGTAATCCCTCTTTGCCCTGAGCAAGGACAGCCCCAGTTTCTACAGAAGAGGCATCCACCTGGACAAGAGGTCTGAAGAGGATTGGTGAGGTACACAAGATCTGCTTGAAGACTTCCTTACAGGCCTGAGGCCTCTTTATTGGATGTCCTCCACCCTTGAGAGCGAGGGACATAAATGGCTCAGCGATAAGAACAAAAAGCAAAATGAAGAGAAAATACAGAACAACACAACATTGCACTGACTTTGTCCACCTGTGCCCTGCTCTTTCAATTGCCCAGCTGGTGTCCAAGGTCTTTCGTTTCCTGCTTTTGCCCACGCACAAGTCTTGGCATAGAAGTGTCAGCTCTGCCCAGTTCATTTTGCCTTGGATACTCTGCAGATAAGCATGTAGGCAGGATGCTGTTTTACTAATGATCTTTGTGACTATAAAGAAATAGGCAAAATGTTGAATTACTGTTTCAGGTTTCATTTAAACATCATTTTTAAAGTTGTTTTTCTTCAGTTAAAACTTTCTTTATTGAATGTAAGTATTGTTCTCTGGGCTGGTGAGGAATCTGATAATTCAAATAAGTCATTTTCTATGTTCAGGATTTGTAATTAAGTGATTAAACTACTCGATGAATTAAATGGGACTATGGCATTCAGCGTTTACTCTGTTTTTTTTTTTTTTTCAGAAGTAATTGTTGAAAAAGTTGCTCATTTAGCAATGGCTCCTTATCTGGCAGGGTGTGGAGATAAGACTAGCAGAGATGGTACAGTAAAATTAGATAGTGTTTTATTTCCTGTGAAGTCAGAAACACTCATGGCAACTGAACTTATGCCTGATAAGGGACATCTACATTATTCAGCTGGTGGTAATTTCATAAAATATCAATAAGCATTGCATTATTGGCATTTTTACCATTCAGATTTCTGTATTTGATTAACAGTGTAAACAGTCGTCTAATAATCTTTTTTTCTATAGAGATTAAGAACCTCACTGAATTCTCAATCATTATTTACACATAACTCATTACGCTGGTCACTTTTTAACTCTTTGCTCCTCAGCTGCTCAGTTCAAGGGAGATCCCATAGATGTGTGTGATGTTGCTGAACATTATGCTGCCCAGAGCTAGTGATGTAACACGTGCACACACGAGGACAGAAGGGGGGGAACGCATGTCCCTTTCATGAAGGTAGCACCGAAAATCACGCTCACTGACTGTCGGCTTTAAACTCAGCAAGGCTCAGCAATATGGACAAATATATTTCGGTTCATACTGTGATCAAAACCTGCCATGCAGTGTATTGGAACACACTAGATCACAAGAATTCCATGATTCACTCATCTGGAGTTAATGAGACTGGTCAGGATGATCACTCTAGAAACAATTATAGCTTGACAAGTGAAACTGATGAGCTTTTGGAAGCAGGATCATTCATTAATCATTAGATTTATACAGCATTGAACTTTCATCATGAGTCTTTTGGAAGCAGAACATCATCATCATCCATCCATTTTTTGTGCTGCTCATCCTACACAGGGTCATGGGGAAACTGGAGTTTATCCCAGAGTACTTGGGGAAAGGTGGGGGGTATGCAGGGCACAATCACACACACACTCACACACTATAGACAATTTAGAGATGGGAGTCAGCCTACAACCCGTGGCTTGGGACTTGGAAAGGAAACCAGAGTACCGGAGAAAACGTCTGAAGCACAGGAAGAACATCCAAACTCTACAGCCACAGGGTGGAGCTAGAAATTGAACTGGCAACCCTGAGCTGCGAGGCTAACATGCTAACCACTAAATCATTGTGGCTCTTACCAATCATCAACATTATTATTATAGTTAAAATTATATTAATGTACGGTGTTTTGTTCTCACTGAAACAATGGTAAAGATATGAGTGTGTGTGTGTGTTTCCTAAGATTTATTTTTTGCTGTGCTGCCTTAAAGCCGAATCGCCTGTTTCCACACTGACAGGAGGTATCAGATGAGGCTTTGTTTCTCTGAGAGAAAATAAAGCTTAAACCTTTTTTAATTCTGCACACAATGTTCTGTATTTAAGTCCAGGTTTGCCTAGACAGACATGAACTGCAGCGTGGAGTTATTAGGCACCTCATTTTTTATTTATTTATTTTTTTATAATTTTGTCTTCCATTAAACACAGAAGCAAATGTACAGGTAGAGGGAGGTGTGTGTAGCTCTGTCACGTATACACAATGATTCACAATGTGCAGTTCACTTCTTTATGAGGTTCTTGATGAGATTTGACCTGAAAAATGGTTCCTTTTTGCTGGAACTATGTTTCACTCAGAAACTATAATTAATGTTCAGTTAAAAAGCACTGGAGCTCAGGTTTTTAATCAAATGAAGGAATAAATCACTTGGGGTCAGGGACAGTTTGGTGTAATGCAACGCTGATGTGAAGAGGAGTCACTGTTATACCCTGTGCTGATTATTTTCCACTAAATTCATATCCCAAAGTGTGTTATTTGCCAATAATTGTCAGTGTGTGTGTGTATATATATATATATATATATATATATATATATATATATGTATATGTATGTATATATATATATATATATATATATATATATATATATATACACTATATTGCAAAAAGTATTCGCTCACCCATCCAAATAATCAGAATCAGGTGTTCCAATCACTTCCATGGCCACAGGTGTATAAACTCAAGCACCTAGGCATGCAGATTGTTTTTACAAACATTTGTGAAAGAATGGGTCGCTCTCAGGAGCTCAGTGAATTCCAGCGTGGAACTGTGATAGGATGCCACCTGTGCAACAAATCCAGTCGTGAAATTTCCTCGCTCCTAAATATTCCACAGTCAGCTGTCAGCTGTATTATAAGAACGTGGAAGTGTTTGGGAACGACAGCAACTCAGCCACGAAGTGGTAGGCCACATAAACTGACGGAGCGGGGTCAGCGGATGCTGAGGTGCATAGTGCGAAGAGGTCACCAACTTTCTGCAGAGTCAATTGCTACAGACCTCCAAACTTCATGTGGCCTTCAGATTAGCTCAAGAACAGTGCGCAGAGAGCTTCATGGAATGGGTTTCCATGGCTGAGCAGCTGCATCCAAGCCATACATCACCAAATGCAATGCAAAGCGTCGGATGCAGTGGTGTAAAGCACGCCGCCACTGGACTCTAGAGCAGTGGAGACGCGTTCTCTGGAGTGACGAATCGCGCTTCTCCATCTGGCAATCTGATGGACGAGTCTGGGTTTGGCGGTCGCCAGGAGAACGGTACTTGTCTGACTGCATTGTGCCAAGTGTAAAGTTTGGTGGAGGGGATTATGGCCCCTTAGTTCCAGTGAAAGGAACTCTGAATGCTTCAGCATACCAAGACATTTTGGACAATTCCATGCTCCCAACTTTGTGGGAACAGTTTGGAGCTGGCCCCTTCCTCTTCCAACATGACTGTGCACCAGTGCACAAAGCAAGGTCCATAAAGACATGGATGACAGAGTCTGGTGTGGATGAACTTGACTGGCCTGCACAGAGTCCTGACCTCAACCCGATAGAACACCTTTGGGATGAATTAGAGCGGAGACTGAGAGCCAGACCTTCTCGTCCAACATCAGTGTGTGACCTCACAAATGCGCTTCTGGAAGAATGGTCAAAAATTCCCATAAACACACTCCTAAACCTTGTGGACAGCCTTCCCAGAAGAGTTGAAGCTGTTATAGCTGCAAAGGGTGGACCGACGTCATTTTGAACCCTATGGATTAGGAATGGGATGTCACTTAAGTTCATATGCAAGTCAAGGCAGGTGAGCGAATACTTTTGGCAATATAGTGTATATACACGCACAGTGAAACATTTCTCCAGGACCATGGTACTACATATTATGTTATAAAGTACAAGGTGCAAAAATAAGATAATTAAAAACAAAGAGGGTTCTTGTGAACATATACATTCACTACACTATTCACTAGGAAAAGAACAGGACATGCTGACATGTCAGATTTAGAAATAATAATTTTGATGGAAATTATGAATGTTTTCTTCTTTGAACTTTGTCTTCATCACAAAAAAAAACACACCTTTTGCAGCAATTACAGCCTGGGCATTCTGGCTGTCAATTTTTCATGATAAGCTGATGAGATTTCACCCCATGCTTCCTGGAGCATCTCCCACAAGATGGATTGGCTGTCTTCCTGCAAGTGATCTTGAGCAGTAGTGTATATATATATATATATATATATAGTTGATGTGTTTCCTGTTATCACTTCCATATTCAAAAATCTTCTCACTGAGATCATCACCATATTAACAAATTCACACTTTTTTTTACTTACTGATGTAGAACATCGACAAAAGAAATACCATATTTTTTATTTTTCCTGTAAATTTTCTACTACCGAAATGACAACACATTAGAACAATTATATGTTCTATAAATTTTTATAGTGTTATTTGCGCTAATTTCTATATAATGTCTTCAGTATGCTTTGGCATCAGTGTGGCATAGTGACACTAATTCAAACAGCCCTCGTAAGCTTCTCAAGGTGAAATATTAATATAAATACAGTGTTCTCTGAGCTCTGAAACCTATCATACTTGTCTATTGTTCATTAAGCAGACACAAATTCATGGCTCTATAATGCTTTCCAAAATTGCAAAACCAGCAAATGTCAGAAAATAGAAAATAGGACAATCTGCTGTCCTCAGTAGACTATAGAGTACCAGCCACAGTCTCTCTTACTTATGTGTGCTTTCCTGATCAAGCAGGTTTAGTATTTTGTGTCATCTTTTAGAGACAGATTCCATCGCACATCAAACTTAACCCAGTAACGTGGGTGTACCTGAGTGTTAGCTACTTAAACTGAGAATGTTGACCCATCACTGCAGCTCATTATCCAGGCAATCTGGCCTCACAGAGGGTGTGATGGGTGGGCATGGGGCTTACTGAAGCTCTAAGAAATGCAGTGCTTCTTCATCCTGTAGTTTTGTATCTTCCATTTCATTTTACAGACCACTATACTCTAACCTAAAAGAAAATGTAGGGAGGCAATGGCACCTATAATTTAGTATTACCATGCATTATCATCTTGGTAAAGTTTCACACTACACATACATTATTTATCTTCATCTTTTTTTCCTTTCTCAAGTTAAAAAATGTTTCATAGTTGAGGTTCATTTGCTGAAATTCTGTATTTGGTTTACGCCAAACATGCCCTGTTATGGTGTCCAAATAATTCAATTGTAGATTCATCTGTCTAAAGCATAGTATTCCAGAGGTCTTGGCCTTTGCCTCATGTTTTTCTTAGACAGCAAAGGTTTCCTTCTTGCACGTCTCCCATAATAATTAAGTTGTATAGTGTCTTTCTGATTGTAGATACATGCACTTGGACATAAACTATAGCAAAAGCTTGTTGTAGGTCCCGTGCTGGTATTTTAGGGTTTTTGGAGACGCCTTTAAGTATCTTACGGTCTACAATTGGGGTAAATTTGCTTGGATGGCCTGACATGGCCATGTTGGCAGTTGTTTTAAATGTTCTCCACTTGTAAATGGTTTTCTGGACAATAGAATAGCTGATTACAAATTCTTTTGAGATCTTTTTATATCTCTTACCAGACTCATAAGCATCAGCAATCTTCTTTCTGAAGGCCTGGATCTCACCATGGTGATACGTCACACTTCAACAGTTAAGAGCAAACCAAGCTAAATGTCAGAGGTTTAAATAAGGCAAAACTCCTTCAAAATGCTCTGTAACAATGTTCTAATAATTTGCACTTGATGTGATACACCTGTAGGTCATTTTATCCATTTTAAGTACAAATAAATGTGGGGCGGTGTCCTTACTTTTTCCTCACAATAAATTAGATTAAACTTACATTTTACAGATCATTTAAAAAAAGACTTTTCTTTGGTTTTATTTGTTTAGTTATATTTCTTGAATCTTTCAGTATTGTTAAAATATATTGTCTGGATCCACAATGACCCTGTACTAGTGGCTACTAAAAATGAATGAATACATGAATTACGCTGATCTTTTAGTTGCTCAGGACCTCAATTCCATTTGACTATAAACAGTTGTAGAAAGGACAATTTTTAAGTTTATATTATTTACTGTTCAGTGTCACGCAAATGAAGATGGGTTCCCTTATGAGCCTGGTTCCTCATACATTTCCATCCCATTGTATACACTGGAAGTAAGTGTGGCCTACTGTAATGTTTTCCTTCAGCCCAATGTGAAATTGCATCACATCCAAACACTGTTGCGTATATCAGCATCGCTGGATAGGATATATTTGGGCGTAAAGGTAGATATGTGTGTTACTGGGACTGGTTGTTTCTTATTAGAGCGTAGCTGCAACATATCTGCATCATATTGAATAATCTTATGGTGTTACAAGCCTGGAATATACAGTGGCTATAAAATGAAAGCAAGATAAATCTCGGCAGATCATTTTCTAGCTTTATTGTAAAAATTGCAGCCTTTACAATTAATGGTAAAAAACAGTAAGAATCATTTTAGGGGAAAAATGAAATGTATTACTGTATATTCACATTTCTGAATAAAAATATGTGTTGTGAATAAAACAGTGTGTTCGACTGATACCATCTTGAGCAGTGCAGCTGGCAGTTCAGCTCATGGCAAAGTATGACTTGAAATGCCCTTGTGGGTTGACAGGTATTGAGTCTGACACATTTTTGGGGCTTTAGGTACAGCAGAGCTGGAGTGGACTAGTGAACTGCAAGCAGGTAAGAGGAGACACTGCAGTGTGGCAGTGAATCTAATCTACTCATGCTGTGACTGTGAAGCTGCTCCACAATGCTGTGAGACTTGCTGTTTAGGGTTTGGACTAAAAAGCTCTAGCTCTATATCTGGTACTGTCGCGATCATAAATCAGACTAGCCATAATCTGACTGTTGCCAATAATTCAATAAATCGATCAATCACTCAATCAGTCATCTGTATCAAATCAACAAAGCAATTTTCAGCTGTTTAAGAATCTGAACTATAATTATGTCTGAATATCCTGTTCGGATAACCAGTGAACACAGGATGTTTACTTTATTTATAGGGATGAATCAATGGCATTTTTTTTTCAGACCACAGACAAATGAGTACATGTCCATACAGATACTGATAAAATGAATAACTTAATAACTACTTTTTAGCTTTGTTTTATATTTCCATAAAAGGTTTGTTTATGTTAGTGGTTAAGGCTCTCTAGGTTGCTGACTGGTAGATATGGGTTCAAGCCCCAGCACTGTCAAGCTGCTGCCGCTGGACCCTTGAGCAAGGCCCTTAACTCTCTATGCTCTAGAGGATCTATCTATCTATCTATCTATCTATCTATCTATCTATCTATCTATCTATCTATCTATCTATCTATCTATCTATCTATCTAAGCTTTAGCTAGTTGCTTTAGCTAGTTGATTTTAATGAAGTACTTGAGCTTCCTATGATAGCTACCTTGCATCAAGCATTGTTGCACCAAACAAAAGCAGGGTTTTATTTCACTTCGGAAAAGCACTCTTGTGCAGCCATAAGTAAAATATGCTTTTGTTTTCAGTATCCTGCAATCCTTTTCCTTCACTCAGGAGTCTATTCATTCAGAATAACATACTGAGCAAGAGCTGTTATTTTCACTCACCTAACATTGTCTGTAGACATTTTTCCTGCTGCTGTGTGCTGTTAGCCGTGAACTCTTCATGCTGAGATGTTACCTGTATTGCAGGAAGATGCTGTAGTAGCTTCTCTTGATATTCTCACAGAGCCCAGTTTGCAATCTGCTTTGCTTTCTTTGCCATAATGAATTGTGTAATGGCCTCCAGATCGCTGTCATTTCATGTGAGCTGGTCATTTGTGCCACAACATACACTAAACTCTGCCAGGGTATGGGGAGGAAATTGTAAAAAAGGCTTGTAGTCACTGATACAAATAATGCAAACCATGTTTTATAGGAAAAAATATAGCTGAATATACTCACTTATAGCTGTTTGTAGTAACTTAATTATTTTAATGTACCTAGCTGCATATTCAGTATTCAAGTATGTAGTATTTATGTGACTAATTATTAGTATTTACAGTAGTATTATGATGGTGTTGTGTGTGCCAGAGATATTGTAAGACTTGAGTCATGTGTGCATGATATTTTCAGTAACCATTGACTTTTGAGTAAGTGTTGAATAATTATATAATATTAGGAGATTTATGACTTTACTGGTCTATTCTTTTTATTATGTGTGCACATTTCTTGAAGAAGTTGGGTAGTACGTCACTTGTTGCTTTTGAGGATTACATGTAATTCAGTGCACTGTGTAAAAACAATACATTTTACATAATTTACAATGTGTTATGTCACATATTTGCCTATTAAGTATGTGGTAATGTAAAAATAAGTAAAATTTCAGAATTGTGTAACCATTTTTGTCTAAATACGAGTGGACTCAGACTCTTAAGCTCTGCTATATGTGTTGTTATGGTAAGAACTAAACAGTAAAACTAGGTGTTTTGGGGTTTCCCCTCAGTATAGTGCTAGACAGAAGTGGACATAGGGACGTATATAGAAGACGATGCTGAATAATGTGGGTTTCCTCACATACTCCTGCAGCTGAATATATCAGATCATGCGTGGCAGTTTGAGGTCATCATGATGACTGTGCAGCAGAGAGCAAGCAGGGGGTTTTGCTCATTAATGCTGTGTTTCCCATCTCAGCACTATAACACACTCATCCATCAGGGAGTTTTCTTCACATCCACTTGCCTTTTGGCTGCCTCCTAAGGGAAGGCCAGGCTTGCCCCATACGCTGCTGTGCTGATTTATACCGTCAGGTTTCTGGTACACAGATCACTGTGAGAAAGTAGGCCTTGGGAGAAAGCTCAAAAATAGTTTCTGTGCCTCAGATGGGGGTGCATGTTTATGAACAGATGCTCAAAGCGACAAACTCTATCTTGCAGTTAGTGTTTACTTTGGATGAATGTTAATAAATCTTTCTGTTCTGTTTGTGTCTGAACGACCCATTTTTGTTTGTTTGGAGGTGAGGTAGAGGTGGCTTAGTGGTTACAGCCCTGGGCTACTGCTCACTGGTGGCACTCTGACCCCTCTCTGGTCCAGGAATACTGTATCATGGCCGAGTCTGTGCTCTGGCCCTAGATTCCTAACAATAGACATAAAAGAATTTCATGTAGTGTATTTGCATATGCACCAATAAACTCTGTATTTTGCTGGGTTTCTCCAGTGGAGTGAGTTAGTGGATGGAGTGAGTGAGTGAGGTAAGGTGAGGTAAGTGGTGTGAAGTGAGTGAGGTGGGTGGAGTAAGTGAGAGAGGTGGGTGGAGTGAGTGAGGTGAGTGAGTGAGAGAGGTGGGTGGAGTGAGTGAGTGGATGAAGTGAGTTAAGTGAGAGAAGTGGGTGGAGTGAGTGAGTGAGTGAGTGAGTGGATGAAGTGAGTGAGTGAGGTAAGGTGAGGTAAGTGGTGTGAAGTGAGTGAGTGAGGTGGGTGGAGTAAGTGAGAGAGGTGGGTGGAGTGAGCGAGGTGAGTGAGTGAGAGAGGTGGGTGGAGTGAGTGAGTGGATGAAGTGAGTGATGTGAGAGAGGTGGGTGGAGTGAGTGAGTGGATGAAGTGAGTGATGTGAGTGAGTGAGTGAGTGGATGAAGTGAGTGAGGTGAGTGAGTGAGTGAGTGGATGAAGTGAGTGAGGTGAGTGAGTGAGTGTGTGGATGAAGTGAGTGAGGTGAGGTGAGTGAGTGAGTGTGTGGATGAAGTCAGTGAGGTGAGGTGAGTGGAGTGAGGTGAGTGGGTGTGTGAGTTAGTGAGGTGAGTGAGTGAGGTGAGTGAGTGAGTGGATGAAGTGAGTGAGGTGAGTGAGTGAGTGAGTGGATGAAGTGAGTGAGGTGGGTGGAGTAAGTGAGAGAGGTGGGTGGAGTGAGTGAGGTGAGTGAGTGAGTGAGAGAGGTGGGTGGAGTAAGTGAGAGAGGTGGGTGGAGTGAGCGAGGTGAGTGAGTGAGTGAGTGAGAGAGGTGGGTGGAGTGAGTGAGTGGATGAAGTGAGTTAAGTGAGAGAGGTGGGTGGAGTGAGTGAGTGAGTGGATGAAGTGAGTGAGGTGAGTGAGTGAGTGAGTGGATGAAGTGAGTGAGGTGAGTGAGTGGATGAAGTGAGTGAGGTGAGTGAGTGAGTGGATGAAGTGAGTGAGGTGAGTGAGTGAGTGAGTAGAAGAAGTGAGTGAGGTGAGTGAGTGGAGTGAGGTGAGTGGGTGTGTGAGTTAGTGAGGTGAGTGAGTGAGTGAGTGGATGAAGTGAGTGAGGTGAGTGAGTGGATGAAGTGAGTGAGGTGAGGTGAGTGGGTGTGTGAGTTAGTGAGGTGAGTGAGTGAGGTGAGTGGAGTGAGTGTGTGGATGAAGTCAGTGAGTGAGGTGAGTGGAGTGAGTGAGTTAGTGAGGTTAGTGGAGTGAGTGTGTGGATGAAGTCAGTGAGGTGAGTGAAGTGAATGTGTGAGGTGGGTGGAGTGAGTGACTTAGTGAGGTGGGTGGAGTGAGTGAGTTGAGTGAAGTGAGTGAGTGGATGGACTGAGTAAGTGAGGTAAGGTGAAGTGAGTGGAGTGAGTGAGTGGATGGACTGAGTAAGTGAGGTGAGTGGAGTGAGTGAGTGTGATGAGTGGAGTGAGTGTTTGGATGAAGTCAGTGAGGTGAGTGAAGTGAATGTGTGAGGTGTGTGGAGTGAGTAAGTTAGTGAGTGAGTGAGTGAGTGAGTGGATGAAGTGAGTGAGTAAGTGAGTGAGTGGATGAAGTGAGTGAGGTGAGTGAGTGTGTGAATGAAGTCAGTGAGGTGAGGTGAGTGAGTGTGTGAGGTAGTGAGGTGAGTGAGTGAGGTGAGTGGAAGAAGTCAGTGAAGTGAGTGTGTGAGGTGGGTGGAGTGAGTGAGTTAGTGAGGTGGGTGGAGTGAGTGAGTGGATGGACTGAGTAAGTGAGGTGAGGTGAGTGAAGTGAGTGAGTGGATGGACTGAGTAAGTGAGGTAAGGTGAGGTGAGTGAAGTGAGTGAGTGGATGGACTGAGTAAGTGAGGTAAGGTGAGGTGAGTGGAGTGAGTGAGTGGATGGACTGAGTAAGTGAGGTAAGGTGAGGTGAGTGGAGTGAGTGAGTGGATGGACTGAGTAAGTGAGGTAAGGTGAGGTGAGTATAGTGAGTGAGTTAGTGAGGTGGGTGGAGTGAGTGACTGAGTGGGATGAGTGGAGTGAGTGTGTGGATGAAGTGAGTGAGGTGCGTAGAGTGAGTGAGTTAGTGAGGTGAGTGGAGTGAGTGAGTTAGTGAGGTGGGTGGAGTGAGTGAGTTAGTGAGGTGGGTGGAGTGAGTGAGTAAGTTAGTGATGTGGGTGGAGTGAGTGAGTGAGTAAGTTAGTGAGGTGGGTGGAGTGAGTGAGTGAATGGATGGAGTGAGTGAGTGAGTTAGTGAGGTGGGTGGAGTGAGTGAGTGAATGGATGGAGTGAGTTAGTGAGGTGGGTGGAGTGAGTGAGTGAATGGATGGAGTGAGTGAGTGAGTTAGTGAGGTGGGTGGAGTGAGTGAATGAGTGAGTTAGTGAGGTGGGTGGAGTGAGTGAGTGAGTTAGTGAGGTGGGTGGAGTGAGTGAGTGAGTAAGTTAGTGAGGTGGGTGGAGTGAGTGAGTGAATGGATGGAGTGAGTGAGTGAGTTAGTGAGGTGGGTGGAGTGAGTGAGTGAATGGATGGAGTGAGTTAGTGAGGTGGGTGGAGTGAGTGAGTGAATGGATGGAGTGAGTGAGTTAGTGAGGTGGGTGGAGTGAGTGAATGAGTGAGTTAGTGAGGTGGGTGGAGTGAGTGAGTGAGTTAGTGAGGTGGGTGGAGTGAGTGAGTGAGGTGGGTGGAGTGAGTGAGTGAGTTAGTGAGGTGGGTGGAGTGAGTGAGTGAGTTAGTGAGGTGGGTGGAGTGAGTGAGTTAGTGAGGTGGGTGGAGTGAGTGAGTGAGTTAGTGAGGTGGGTGGAGTGAGTGAGTTAGTGAGGTGAGTGGAGTGAGTGAGTGGATGGAGTGAGTGAGTTAGTGAGGTGGGTGGAGTGAGTGAGTTAGTGAGGTGGGTGGAGTGAGTGAGTGAGTAAGTTAGTGAGGTGGGTGGAGTGAGTGAATGGATGGAGTGAGTGAGTTAGTGAGGTGGGTGGAGTGAGTGAGTGAGTTAGTGAGGTGGGTGGAGTGAGTGAGTTAGTGAAGTGAGTGGAGTGAGGTGGGTGGAGTGAGTGGAGTGAGTTAGTGAGGTGAGTGGAGTGAGGTGGGTGGAGTGAGTTAGTGAGGTGAGTGGAGTGAGGTGGGTGGAGTGAGTGGAGTGAGTTAGTGAGGTGGGTGGAGTGAGTTAGTGAGGTGAGTGGAGTGAGGTGGGTGGAGTGAGTGGAGTGAGTTAGTGAGGTGGGTGGAGTGAGTGGAGTGAGTTAGTGAGGTGAGTGGAGTGAGGTGGGTGGAGTGAGTGGAGTGAGTGAGTTAGTGAGGTGAGTGGAGTGAGGTGGGTGGAGTGAGTGGAGTGAGTTAGTGAGGTGGGTGGAGTGAGTTAGTGAGGTGAGTGGAGTGAGTTAGTGAGGTGGGTGGAGTGAGTGGAGTGAGTTAGTGAGGTGAGTGGAGTGAGTGGAGTGAGTTAGTGAGGTGAGTGGAGTGAGGTGGGTGGAGTGAGTGGAGTGAGTGAGTTAGTGAGGTGAGTGGAGTGAGGTGGGTGGAGTGAGTGAGTGAGGTGGGTGGAGTGAGTGAGTTAGTGAGGTGAGTGGAGTGAGGTGGGTGGAGTGAGTGGAGTGAGGTGGGTGGAGTGAGTGAGTGAGGTGGGTGGAGTGAGTGAGTGTGTTGATGAAGTGAGTGAGGTGAGAGGAATGAGTAACCAATCAGAATCAAAACAGCGCTGTCATATAACTGAGAAGAACACAGGTCAACAGGACCAGAAATGAAGAGCTTGCAAGGGTCTTGCTCCAATGTTTTGTTGCTCCTTGATGTCAGAGTGGAGCGCGTGTACTATGAAGCGTTTAGCAGCGTGCTGTGTATACACCTGGGCTCCCTGCTAACAAAGCCAATCAGGTCAGGCTGCAGGCGCAGCATGGAGCAAACTGTTCTGTTTGATCTGATGACATTCATCTGTGTGTTTTTGCAAAAGCTTGCTGTGTGAGACTTTGATCCTTACTTCACAGTCGGCTGCAAGATGGAGATTAGGGTTGAGTTTTGTCATTTTTACGTCTTCATTAGACAGAGTTATTTTAGAGTTCTGTTTCCACTTCCTGAATATTGAGGACTAATTAGAAGTATTTAGGTAAGCAGAACTATGTACAGACTGAATATACGCATACTGTAAAGTTTATAATGGAATGATTTTGTCTTCGTTTTCAGAAATACAGATATCAAGATGAAGACACCACCTCTCCTGCAGAACACGGCTCGACTCGCCTGCCCGGGGACGTTCAGCCTCCCGAGCTGGTGCAGGTGTCGGAGAAAAACATCTCCCAGATCGAGAATGTCCACGGCTTCGTCTCTCATTCACACATCTCCCCAATGAAGGTAGGAGACTTTTGACTGCATCTTTGTATTACTTTTCTGTCCCTTTCCTAAAGTGTACAAGCATGGCTGTGTCTCATCCCAAACATGCATAAACACAGTGTGACAGATTTCTTTAAGGTTACACACCCAATCACCCATTTTCCCTACATTTTCCCATTCTAATGTAATACAATGCTCATTGTATTAAATTTTTGTTTGGTCTTTTTTCAGTCTTCAGCTGTTCAGCTTCAGTGATCCTGTCCCAGCTATAGTTTAATATTTTGTTTGATAGAATTAGAGCCTGGTGTGGTCTTCTGCTGTTGTAGCCCTTCTACCTCAAGTTTCAGCGTGTCCTGCATTCTGAGATGCTTTTCTGCTCACCACAGTCGTAAAAAGCACATTAAATATACGTAGAATTATACACATATGCATATTATCTTTTTTTTTATATTTGCTAATTTATTCAGTTTAGAAAACAAGTAATGCTCTGGTGTGAAGTATGACTTAAACTCTTTCAGAAAAGTCCAAGTTGAACATCTTTAATTCTTCATAGAAAACTGTTAAATCTGTAAATGCACACAGTACAAACTTATTCACGTTCACACAACCGGACGGACTTCAAGTCCATTGATTTTCTCCAGGCCTGTCCACAGAGGCCTTCAGCTATGATGAGATTAGCAGTGGTGAGATCGACCTCTGCTGATATCCCCAGTGTTCAAAGAAAGACTAACCTAATTCCATAAGCATTACACAATCCTTTTCGAGCTTACTCTGTCAAAACGTGCTTAAGTGGAGACATTTTACACAGGGAGGGAGCCCTAATAACTTTGTCTCGTCTGGAGCAGGAAGAGCGCTTGTACATTTTTTTCAAACCCGCATGCAACACAAATGCCAGATTGGCAGTACATGCTTTTTTAAAAGACTGAGTTTTGGCTGAGATCACCCCAGTGCAGCTGGATGAGTAGCTGTGCCAGGATGTGCTGAGTTGCGACCAGGCAGCCACAGATCACTGAAGCTCCATTCTCTCCCACAAAGCAGACTAAAAAGCCCTGCCTGTCACCTCTCATCAGCCTCAAGTGCACAGAGGCAGAGTTAGTGTGCATGCGCGCACACACACACACAAACACAGGCACTGTCATCACTCTGAGCCTGCATTTCTCTTAAATCAGCCCATGCATTCAAGGTTGGTGATGCTGCCTGGCTGCTCGCCCAACTGATGGATTCTCTCTACTCTTATTCTTTCCGTCTTTTGTTACCGGATACGAGAATATGAGTGAGAAATACGAATAAGATTGTAAATTTTCTACAGGAGCACATACACTAAAATTGGATTGAGACAGAGAAGATTAGTATGACGCTGTGAAAGGAAGACCTGCAAACCTGTGAAGCGTTCCTCATTCTGACATCTAAACACCTACCTCTTTCTGAAGCGTTCTCATTTTTACGTCTGAAGACCTAGGTCTTTCTGAAGCGTTCCTCATTCTGACATCTAAAGACCTACCTCTTTCTGAAGCGTTCTTATTTTTACGTCTGAAGACCTACCTCTTTCTGAAGCGTTCCTTATTCTGATGTTTTTCTGACGTGCTAAAATGATCAATTTAATTTTTAGACTGATGTATTCTTAGTCCTTGACCTAGTGGACCAGTATTAGGATGTAACTCATGATTATCAATAAAGCACTTCAGTGTGTCGCTCTGGATACGGGCGTCTGCTAAACGCCGTAAATGTATAAATGTAAATAACACATCCAGGAAGCGTATCATTTCAACATCCCTCATTTAGAACTCCAAGGTCATATGAGGACAATGACTACAGCGATTGAGATGGTGATTCAAATTGATTTGCTGTCAAATTGAACTGATGAGGTGATGACAGGTCAGGCTCTTACTTTAAGCAGATCTAATGGATGTCTTACTCCACCTTGTGGCTGATGATAGTAACTGAAGAAAGGTTCACTGAAACAAGAAATAATTCATTTAAGTCATCACGCATTTCATGTGTGTAAACCGCTGTGTTAAATTTCATGATCATTGTCTTATCTAGAGATCACATGCTTTGTTTGTTAAATGTGTGTGTGTGTGTGTGTGTGTGTGTTATTGAGAAGTTCATGTTAACAGTATTATCCTCTGGTTTAAATCCACTACTTTAAACAGATTTGTCTGAGATTATCATCTTGTCTGTGCATGCTCCATTAAGCCAAAGTCTGAATGGTGATGGAGTGACCAGACACTTTGTGGTTTAACCCACCTACCCATGATGCACCACTGTCTCCTGGACCAGCTTCTATTTAAAGAGAACTCCCTACAGGCATTTTTACTAGATATGAACCCATTTGGTGTATTGCTTATAATACTATAATCTTTATCAGATCCAGGATTATGTTGCATTTTAATATAAAGTATCTAACACAAAATCTGCTATTTTAATTAATAATGATATATTTCTGAGCATTTCTGCCTCTGACTGGGCTTTTGCGTTTGCGCTCTGTGAGTGTTTGGCTTGAATAGCCAGGACAGATGGAGATGGCATCTTGTGGCACTCCAGGTTGCTCAGCTGAACCAACCTGTGACTGGCTTATGTACCTGTAAATGCCTGCGCATGGTGTGATGTACACACACATACACTATGCACCTTCCTTTGGGTATCATGGGTGTCACAAAAATGCTGGACCATAGAAATTAAACTTAATGCTGAATTTATACTCAGCATTCAGCATTTCTGCCACCTTTGGGTATTAATGTGGATATCTCTCTACTGATTTCCATTTCTACATATTTGTATATACACATAACAAATGTGTAGACATTTCATATGCTTAGAAAACTGCATGTTTTCTGTTTTTGTTGTGTGGTTCACTAATCATGAAATCAGCGATCATTCGCTTATTCTTTGTGCTCCTGGAAATCTTTTGACTCATTTTACACGCGTTGTGTTATGATGTTAGTCCTGTGATTCACTTGTGATGATGTGGCTCATGGTGGTTCGAATTCATGATGTGGCTCACATGTTTTCACATCATTTTGTTGTATATTTTTAAAACATACAATGCATCATGCATTTTGTTGCCTCTCAACTCTGCTTTGTGCTTCTCATGTCTGAAATCATAAAGCCTCTTGGTTCTGCTGAAGCAAGACTTTTTCAGTGTTGTATAAACTTTGGCCTCTGTTCTATGGCTTTGTGTCTTCCTTTTACTGGGTTCTGCTGTGCATCACTGCGGCTGCATGCTTCCTCTGTAGGTAGAGTCTCTGGAGTGCGTTTTTGAGAGCTCGTCCCCAGTAGGAGGAGAGGAGGTGCCAGCCCCTGCCTTCTCCACGCTTTACTCACGCAATGAAGCGATCATGCAGGTAAACGCCCAGTGTTGCAGTATACAATTAGGTCCTTTTATGTTCACCATATCATTTGAGTGGGTTGTGTGATGGAAATATTGGATGGGGCTTAGAAAGCAAAGATGAACATAATGTCCAATATTATATTGAAAAAAGCTGTGTGGTGTAGTATTCGGTTCAGGCACTAGATGGCAAAGATGTTACAGTGCTTGCTGGGTATAACAAAATGTCAGATCTTTTTCTGTTTTTAAGCAGTAGAGCAAAACATTTCCTATTAGATAGTCCAGTGTCATTGTATTTATGTGGACAGTCCCGCATTGTGTTAGGGATTTGGACTGTCCTGCTTCATAGCAATTATTTGGTTATTTCAGGATTATTACAATTATTTGAACAGTCCAGTGTCATTGTAGTTATTAGGATAGTTCTGCAGTTTTGTTATTTGAAAGTCTTGCATTGTTGTTATTTGAAGAGTACAGTGTTATTTTAATTGGGAGAGTCCAGCATTAATGTAATTTTGGAGAGTCCAATATTATTGTGATCATTCTATTGTGGTTATTTGGAGAGTCCAGCATTATTGTGGTTACTTGAAGAGTCCAATATTATTGTAGTTATTCAAAGAGTTCAGCATTATTGTTGTCATTTAAAGAGTCCAGTGTTATTGTAATTTAGAGAGTCCAGCATTGTTGTTGATATTTGGAGAGTCCAGCATTATTGTACTTTGGAGAGTATGGCATGACTGTAGTTATTTGAAGAGTCCAGCACTGTTGTTGTTTGGAGAGTCCGGTATTATTGTTGTTGTTTGGAGAGTCTGGCATTATTGTTGTTGTTTGGAGAGTCTGGCATTATTGTTGTTGTTTGGAGAGTCTGGCATTATTGTTGTTGTTTGGAGAGTCCGGTATTATTGTTGTTGTTTGGAGAGTCCGGTATTGTTGTTGTTTGGAGAGTCTGGCATTATTGTTGTTGTTTGGAGAGTCCGGCATTATTGTTATTTGGAGAGTCCAGCATTATTGTAATTTGGAGAGTCCAGCATTATTGTAGTTCTTTGAAGAGTCCAGCACTGTTGTTGTTGTTGTTTGGAGAGTCCGGCATTATTGTAATTTGGAGAGTCCAGCATTATTGTAGAGTCCAGCATTATTGTAGCATTATTGAAGAGTCCAGCACTGTTGTTGTTGTTGTTTGGAGAGTCCGGCATTATTGTACATACAATACATACATACAATGTGTTAAATTCAAATCAGACCTTTATATGTTGTACTTTTTCTTTTCTTATTGTGTACAGAATGTACCAAATGCACTGTTTTATGTTGCACATCTCTTAAGCTGGATATTACGTTCCAGATAAAGCATGCCACTGCTAAGATATGGATTGCTAAATAAGCAGATGAGATTATTTGAAAACAGAAAGAATATATTACGAATGAATACATTGACAGAACATACTAAAGGGAGCGACCAAATGTCCATTTTATGTTCTATTTTATGTTTTTGGGTATTATTTTTATGGTCACTCTGTCACAGTTTCATTTTAGGGTTTATGAATATATTCACAGTCCGTTTTCATGTTGTCAAAGGTTTGTGAATTTGTATTTTTATTGGTTTTCCTGTTAAGACATTCATACTATCGGTATTTATATTGCAGATGTCTGATTAACCTATTAATTACATCAAGGACATTTACTGCTCCTAGAGAGAAGAATGATATTTAACATACTCGTATTAGGCATTAGGCAAATTGCATTCCCTGGCTTACCCCATTTTCTGGCTAGCTCTCAACCTTATTAGGATATTATTTAAAACCTAGTTTCCTAATTAAGGGATCCTGAGGGGTTCTCTCAGAATTCTGATCATTTTTTTTTAACCGAATATAAAATAGAAGCTCGTCTTTCTTGTTATTTATATCAGAGGCCTTTTGTGTCACTGTCCTACCTGCTGGAATCAAGTATTTGGTCTTAAGTGGTCATTCAAATTCAAGAGACATGAGCACAATGTGGACACCTGTCCATCACACCCATATGTGTTACCACAAAGTTGGAAATACACATTCGCCTCGAATGTCTGTAGCATCACAACTTCCCTTCACTGGAGCTAAGAGTTTGAACCCAAACATTCTCCTGTATGACAATTCTCCTGTGTGTAACGTGAGGGATGCACAGAATGCACGGAACCCTGACCTCGACCAACCAAAACACCTTTGGGATGACTTGGAACATCGACCGCATGACAGGCCTCCTCACCCCACATCAGTGCCTGACCTCGATAATGCTGTTGTGCCTGAATGACCACAAAGCACAGCACAGCTGCGTTCCAAAAATCTAGTGGAAAACCTTTTCAAAAGAGTGATGACTAATATAACAGGAAAGTGAACTACATGTGAAATGGGATTCTCAAAAGGTATATATGTTTGTGATAGTCAGGTCTCCGCATTCAGTACCTTTGGTCATATAGTGTATTATTTTGTATGAACCCAAGCATGTGAAAATACACCAATTTGAGCAACACAGTAATATTTAATAATATTAAATCTACATCTCTTCTAGTTCCACTACTTTCAGTGTCTAAAATTTTCTCCCCTAATTTTTTTCTATTTGTATTTTGTGTTCTTTATTGTTTTTAACCCACTAACCACACGATTTATTATTGATTTCTCTTTTTTCTTTTACTTGTAATCTTTTCTTTCTTTCTCTTATCTTTTCTCGTAAAGAACGCAACTTGTGGCTAAAAAAATACTTACTGTTTTCAGAAGAGGTAGTGGTAGCAGGTGTATAAAGGTTTTTCAGTACATTGAGCATCTATTTATTTATCTCTTAGTGCTTGATGAAATATCTATAAGGGTTTTTTATGTCCTTATAAAAACTATAAATGTTATAAGAATACATTCTTAGATTTCTGTGACAGAAGCTCTCTTCTTTCTTTTTTTCTTGCTTGCTCTATTTCTCTTATCATGACTGAAGCACAGTCATATGTTTGGAGATAATATGGCTAGGGCTTGAGGGCACTAAGTGCATTAGTTCTGTTCAGCAATACTAAGTAATGGGACCTGGAGGAGAGCTCATTTCTCCTGCACACTGCCCTGAATTCTAATAAGCTCTTCTCCAACATAAGGTTTGGACCAGACTTGTGCCAGCATTTTAAACTTATCACTGTGCGTGGTGTCTTCTATTGTTGGTTTTTTAACAGATCGTCATAAGAGTGTTAAAGAGTGATATGATCAGACTGTTCCACTGTGTACGTCTCTGTTCTTCATCCACTTCTAACAGTTCCAAACAAAGCATGGCCATTTCACCTCAGATGAGATGTTGTGGTCTCAGATTCAAATAATTGGAGCACATAGCAGTCATGTCATCAAGTTAATGAGTGCCTCCATTAGCATGGTGCGGCTGATAGTAATCTCAGGTTCAATAGTAGGAGCCATGCAAATCCTTCACAAAGCACTCATTACCAGTACTAAACATCGGTGCCTTTAGAAACTCTGCCACAACTCTGCTTTACAAACTCATGAGCGAAGGGCAAGTGGTTTCATCAGAGTGAACTGTTGTCATTAGCGCAAAGTGAGAAAATTTTAATCACTACTGCACTGGTGCCTGTGTCACGATAATGTCACTAACAATGTTCCATGTAGACGTGTGACACCTCCAGAGAGTCAAATAAGACAGCACATGTGGCGCTTAAGTAGTCTTAATATCATTTGACTGCATTACACTTCCACCACCCACTGACCCAGTCACTTACTTTATAAGTGGGTGTAGTGTGCGAAATAGTATGTCTATCTATAATGCCTTCTATATGACTGTATTTGTGTTTTAGCATTTGGAAAAAGTGTGGGAGTAATTATTTTTTGGTGAATTTGGTGTTTCTTTTTCACAGCTTAAGATTTAGCTTTAAGCCCTGTCTCTTGATCTGATCTGTCCGAGAATTTCTTAACAGCCTCAGACCTCCCAATTCTCCCCAGCTTCACCCCACGCTTTCTTACTACTTCAGACTTTTCCACCTGTCTCAGACCTCTGCTGGAGACAAATCTGTTGTAGACGTCTAAACCTGTGACAGACTGCTCCTTGAACTGCTCTATATTGCCCTCCTTCACCTGCTGTAGACTCCCTCACGTGACACAGACATCCCCCATACTTTCCCACCCAACACAGACTTTTCCACCTGCCCCACACTTTCCAACCTTACCCAGACTCTCCTATATGACAAATACATCCCTACCGTCCCCACACTTCCCCACCTACCCCTCTCATCACACACATGCCCACTTTCACCACATTTTCTCACCTGCCCTAGACTACACCACTTGACACAGACATACACACTTTCACCACATTTTGCCCCAGACACCCACCACTTGACACAGAACTCCCAACCAGCCCCAAACTTCCTCACCAGACACAGAACTCTCCAACTGCCAGAACTCATTCTTCTCTGAGTCACTGTTCTGCGATCTGTGCTGCACTTCATTTATCACCCCTTGTTGAAGTGTATCCTCCCTGCCTGTACTAGACTGGCTCTGGATAGACGAGGACTACAGGGGAGGAGGGAGGGAGACAGTCTTTGTGAAAAATGAGCTGTGTCACTCCTGGCGAATCGGACAGACTGCGAGTCCCTAGCAGTCAGCATGCCTGTGTGTGAGCTCTCCAGCAAGCCTGGCTGCTGGATGCAGACGGGGACAGACTTTTAAAGTGTTAGCATTAACCTTTCTCTGCTTTCTGCTCCCTGAACTGTGGACTCACCCAGTTACAGCTCTTTGGGGAGACCAGTGTGGGTCAGAGCTCAGCTCCCTGAGGCTACGCAGGTGACATGCTCGCCTCCATCTGGTACGCCAAAAAGATGGGCCGGCGCTTAATGAGGAGTTTCAGGAGGAGCAGGAGGCTGCAGCTGCAGTTCTTGGTGGGTAGACAGTATCAGATTCCGGAGGCTGCTCTCAGAAATGCATGCCAGCAAACTCACTCTGCTCCATGTGCGTTAGCTTTGAGCTCTGCATGTAAATCACCTGGAAGGATGAGCAGGAGAGAAAATATGACACCTTAATGACAGATCTGCCCCTCACCTCTTCTTGAGTCTGAGGGCGCTATTGATATCTGCGAGCTGTTGTTAGCAGTTTGTTTTTTTCAGGATCTGCATAATGTCTGTTTGTTCCTCTATGCTGCTGCTGTTTGTACTTTTTCTTCCCTGAAATCACAAATTTAAGCACGCGTTTATGTTAGCTTAGGGCTGCTTTATAGTTGTTCTTTGAGTTGACACTAGTACTGCAGCATCTCACTAAGTTTTTCAGATTAGTAATATAACACCGATTTCTTTTCAGTGTTTTAGTGTTATGATTATCATTGTAACAGATTAGGTTGTTTTATAGCGAGTGAAATGTGAACCTCATTTTGCTCACGGTGGCCTTATTTTGCTAATGAAGCCATCAACTTTCCTGATACTTAGTCATCTGTGTAACAGCATGGAAAACACTCCACATTTATAATGCCTCAGTCATTTATTATGCGGCACCTAGTGAGAAAAGATGACTTTTATGAAACCTTGCTTGTCTCTTTCCCTGTGCACTGGCAGAATTTATTGACCCTGAAGCTGAAAGCTTAAGCTAGTAGCAGGGCCGTTCAGAAGCACTTTGTCCTCGTGTTACGTTATCGATTGATTGCTCTGAACTCCATATGTTAGGAGGAGAGGTGCGGAGGGGCTCAGGGACCATGAGGCAATAAACAGTGGAGGCAGAAGGGCCATTTTATATGGACCTCTTGCATTTCTTTTGAGTGTGTAAGTTTGTATATGCTTCATGAATTGGACATGTGGATTAGCTGCAGTATAAAACGGCAGATCTCAAAAGGTTTGATGGCTGATACGATATCCTGCTTTGTCATATATAATTTATTAGAAAACAACTTGCATTTGTAACACCCTCTGCTTACACTTTCTCCTCCATCTGAACGTAAAGACCTAGCCAAAAAAACGGGCACATTTTGTAATCAATTTCTTTTAGATATGCTGATGAACATATGAGATGCAAAGTGTTATAATGTGTCTGCACAGAACATGAACACTTTCTGTCTATCTAATAAAAGACAATAATCTAATAAATAATAAAATTAATAATAAAATAAAATAATAATAATATTGATGTTTGTATCTATAAACCAAATAATAAAATGACTATTTTGCAAAGTGCCAAGTAAAATACAGAGAGGATTCAAATGACTTAGAATAACAAATTCGTGTTGCACAGCTGCATGCATTTTCTATCACAAGGCTGTTATTAAAACACTATTAGCCAAAAAATCCTGAACATTTTTAAATAGCATTAATGCAAAAAAAAAACAAAAAACATTTGCCTGTGGCATAACATGCATGATTATGGAGCCATCTTTGTGGTTTACAAGAATTTTATTTATTTTTTTTAGATCTCTAGAAACACACAATCAATCAATAAATAAATAAATAAATAAATAGATAGATAGATAGATAGATAGATAGATAGATAAATAAATATTTTTGTATTGTATACGTTTGATATAGAGTTCATTTTAACTGCATTCAGCTTTTAAAAAATGTAATTTTGTACTATTTTTCTTAAAGAATACCAAAGAATATCATTGCATAAAAATGATTATGTAATGTAACTTCATGCTTACAGGATATCACCTCAGATATGCGTCACTTGTTTGAACATGGTTTGGCAAATATGAGAACCATGATGTGATACATATTAAAAAAATATATAATGATATAAATCACAGGATCAAATGTTGCATCTAATTGAAATAGCTCATTGTAGCTTGATGGGTAGCAGTCATTTGTTAAGCGATTTGTTCTTGTTCTTTGTTTCTGAACCCATGTAGATTGAACAGAAAGGAGTGCATGAGCTCTGTGGGTTTGCCTGCTTTATTTGATGTGAAAACTGTTGCCATGGTTTTGGTCCTGAGGGAATAGAAGCACAAGCTGTGACAATGTCTGTTACCTCATTTGACACCTGTGGCACACCTTGGACAGTGTCAGCCGGCACACAGCCGTCTTCATCAGGCTCCGATGCAGAGGATCACTGTGCTGTGAGTCTGCGGGCGTTCCACTCATATTAACAGAAGCATGTGGTTATTTTTGAATTTGCTTTCTCTTTTTTTTTTCCCTGCCTGTGAAAGCACAGCCTTTTGTCTCCCCCTCACTGAATCGCGTGTGCGCACGGTAGATAGAGAGACCGCAGTGTGAAAACTGATCTAAATCGCAAGGAGCAGGCAGGCATCTGCCGAATCTGGAGTGCTCACTCTCCTCTTGGATTTACCTTTTTCGGCTGGAGCTTACTTGCTTGTTAACCTGACATTTTTTCTTTGCACATCTCTCTCATGTGGAATCGTGAGTATGTTCATTAGCATGAAGTTTGGTATGTATAATTCACATCCTCTTAACCGTAGATGAGACTGTTAGCTTGAAGTGATGTGATGTTTCTGATGAGCTCCTGTAGAACTGCACTCCTCTCAGACTAGCCATGTCTTGGACGAGGAAGACACAATGCTTAAATTTCTTTCTTACTTATTCTACACGGCACCACCCTGAATGCCACCATTTATATTTAATGTGCCTGCTAAGGCTGTCTGTTGCTGTTAAGAATGTGCTGTGATTGATAACTGGGCCTGGCCAATCTACTAGCCCGAGTCCATTTAGATTATGAATCCCTGGAGGCGTTTGTGGGCTTTCGCCTGCAACACATGCCTGATATTTGAACCCATTTCCTGCCTCTTAGAGCTCTTAGAGTTTTCCTCATATGCCGAGAGCTCCACATTCCCTCATTGATCCTCTTTTAGGTCTCCACTAGTCTGGAGCCGGAGCCCAGAGTGATTCGTGCTACTTGTGGGCAGTGCCATCACACTCCTACATCCACCTTGCTTCCCACTTTTTCTCAGCAGCATTAAGCTGCTGGATGCTTGACCTGTCGCTTGCTTAGGATAGAAGGTCCACCAGCATTCTGCAATCGGATGGATTTGGGAGCCTCAGACTCTTGTTGGAGTTTGGCTTGTATGTTTTGGCTTTGTGGAATTCAGGAGGGGATGCTGTAACTTTACCCAGATGCGCTCTCCCTCCCCCTCTCTTGCTCTTGCTCCTCATTTTCCGTGGTGCCTCGTCGCTTGACAGCTGTTGGAGTTCCTTTCCAGCCGCAAAGGATCCAAAGTGGCGATGAACTACATATTCGGTAACAGCACACTGTACCCACGGGGAGGCCGGGCCAACACTGGCACAGCTCACAGCGCCCCAGGGTCGAAACAGAGGCAGTGGGCCAAGCGCAGTTCCAGTGAAGAGCTGCCCTCATCATCTCGCTGGCAGCAGCTGCTCGCCTTCTTCACACGCCGTAATGCCTTCAGCGACTGCATCACAGCCGGGGCTGGCCAGGTAAACTCTACCATGCCTACCACCTGTTGCAGAGATGAATATCCTTCAGCTGGGTGTGTGGGGACGTTTATTATGAGCACTTTAAGTTGGCGTTGACTTATTTAATGCACTCGTATTAGACTATTAACATTTCTCTTTTTTCCAGCTGTATTTGAATTAAAATATGATAATCTGGCATATCAGAGATTTTGAAAAGGTTTGTGCCATTATATATTAAAGTTACCAGACTCAACATTATGCTCATAAGGGTCCCAATATGTGGATCTTTTTTTGTCTGTTCTAACAATATATCTCAAATTAAGTCCCAAATTCTGAATGTCTGATTTTATCCATTGCACTGTATCTATTTTTTTTTTTTCTTTCATTAAGTTCACCATCATTTCCTGATTATGTCCACGTTTACGTCACTTCTTGCATGATCATGTTGTGTGCTCATAGTACGTGAATTGTTTGGTCTGTATGGTCACCATAAATCAGTGTTTGCCTAATGAGATTGGAAAAGCGCCATTGTTTCATAAGCACTCAGAAGTCCTTCGCAATGAAAGACACAGTGAACAATCACGTCAGCCTGCTTCTCTGAGTGGTTGGTTCCCATTGGGGCTAAAGCACTTAGTGGGAGCATGAGTGATGGCCCTATACCTGGCATAAGATTTAATTATAGGACATACTTAAGAAGCTGGAGTCGTGCCTCCTGCTCCTCCTTTGTGACCTTGGTGTCCAGTGTGTGGGCACACAAGGGGCAATGGATGGGGCAACTTCAAACCCGGCTGCACCACGTGCACGGCTTATTGTGCCTATTAAAGCTCAAATGCTGGTTAATAGGGTCATGACCTGAAATGAAAGCTGCAAAGAATGGATCTTGGAACAATAGGGTTTCCAGTCTGCTTCTTTATTCTCCCCCCTCGACTCCGTTACCACAACACGATAACTTCATCTCTATTTCATGACCACTTTTCAAAAGGCAAAAGCCGCAAGTGCGTCAAGGAACATTATTCACTTATCTTCATCGTGCATTGTATGACGCTGATAAGAGCGAAAGGAGTCTGCTCTTCCTTTGTGTTAATGATAGAAAATAAAACATTATGCATAATAAAAGAAGAGACCCCTGGGAATGACAATGATGGTTAACATGACCAAAATTTTATTGCTTTTTAACGATATCACCTTAAATATAACACCTTAATAGTGCACTTTACAAAAAGATATTGTCTCTGAATCAGTAACGTATGCACTGCTTTTATTAAGAGTATCAGATAAATAAGGAATGAAATACGACAGGGCATTTGTTGCAGAAAAATAATCAATGAAGTGTGAGTCTTACGAGAAGCCAAATTAGCGCAGACTTTTTTGAAGTTGATTATTTTCCAGTAAATGCATGTCTCTGAGTGTTTTATACCTCAGCGATTTATAGACATCTATAACTGTATTTAATAAAGAACAAATCATTTATATTGTGTAATCTCTTCATAGTTACTTTCAGTATCATGGAATGCCCAGGAAACAAGATATCCCATGTTATAATTTAACTGCTCCTGTTAATAAGACAAAATAGAAGCATTTGATTACTGAGAAACTGCAAAGTGTTTACCTCTGACATAAACAACATAACGTTAAACATTGTACGGAAAACGTCACCATATCAACAACGGTACATTTTTCTTTGGGAAATAACTACATTTTTAATCTGTTTATTATTAGGCTTAGATGAAGTGCAGCATCCAGTAAACAAGTCCCAGAGAATTGGCTGTTACTCTAGAAACAATAAGAAATTAGCATGAGTGCGTTAATATAAACCTGTGATTTAGTTTACAGACAGCAATACTGCAAGAGTTGCTCTTATAGAAAATTAATCAGATTCGTGATATACATGTCACGTCTGCTATAATCAGTACAGAAGCAACAGAACGTATTGAATGTCACTCAGTTTGGAAGGTGAAATTAAGGCTCTTTGTCACTGCTGATTCATGGAGGTGTAGGGTTTACACGACTAACGTGAAGCCATATCTGTTATATTCGTTGTAGCTCATGTACAAGTGGATTTTATGACATATCAGTAAAGGGAGTACATTTTCTCATTTTTAGCTTGAGTCAGAAATAATTTATGAGCCACGGGATGTCCTGAAATCCAGATGAAATACTTCCTCATATATGGAGGAAAAAAGAACTGGGAAAAAGATGGATTTTGGAGAAAGGCATCAAAAACCCAGCCTTTCTGATAAATCTCTGTATTACTAATTATGTAAGACTGTTGTCTTGCAGCTATACCTAAATAATTTGAATAATTTACATATCCTGGTTAAGGTTAGGAATACTGCTATATGTTAGTATACTGATATCTTTATTTGGTTTTACCACACAGGTAATAACCGGTATTGCTTGATGAATAATTGTAGTTAACATTCCTTTAGACACCTTTAGAATTAGAAACCTGATTCTGTAGCTGTATTTTTTTTTTTTTTTTTTGATAGCCATTTTGATAGTCTTTTGTAGATGTCTTTACTAGCCTGTTGCATGCTATGCTGGTGTGTTAAGTCAATCAGCTCATGCACTGAAGGCTATGTGAAGCAGAAGCTCATTGTCAGTCCCTGTTGTTCTTGCTCATGCAGATCTATTTCTGGCAGAGGCAAACCTGCAGCGCTACTGCTGAGCTTTTCTAACCAACATATTTTCTGCACACACACACACACACATACACACACACACACACACACATTTCTCTCAGCTGGTGGGTTTGCAAATGTAGGACCTAGACAGGGAACTACAGACTGGGTTGCAGAAATGCGATTTGCAGGTCTGCGTTTTATCAGAGTCCTCAACTGGCTTATATTTTTAAAATGCACAAATCTATTTGTCTAAATTTGCTGCTGCGTTTTCAAAATTTTTAATTTAAAGCAGAAATTCTCTTCCTAATCAGGCCAGTTTGCAGTCTGAGATAAGACAAGAGCCTCTCTCGTCCTGAGGAGGTGCATAACCCTCCTGGACTCGCTGCGGCTTCAGCTGTTGCCATGGCGTTGCCATGGTAATCGGCAAGCAAGGAAGCACAGTCATGTGGCAGTACTTGTTTATTTATTTCTCTTATCTGTCGAGCGCAGCATTCTGAATGACAGTGTGCGTTGTGCGGCTGAATGATTGAGCGGACCTCAGGCCACCGTCTCCAGAGCTTTTTGCTGTAAAATAGTGCATTAACCCCATCATCCTGGCCAGGACAAAGAGGGACACACTTCACTGTTTGTGACATAACAAGGTCATAGAGAATTAGAACGGGATCAGTGCTTTGATGATGCATCGTTCGCATCTCGGCAGGCTCAGCCGTTGGAGCAGCGAGTTGTGGGCTGTGTGGGAAGGAGTTTCGCTCAGCTATGAATCACAGCAGCAGGCGTGAACACTCGCCCTGCAGACAACACAAGCATGAGTGTCTCCCTGCAGAGAACGCAGCACCAACACACTGGACCACCTACAGCTCTCTTAAAAAACTCTACACCCACTCACGGCTGTTTTCAGAGTCGGTACGAGCTGTACATCCCTAGAACTAAGCAGAGTTGTTAACATATTATGTTACAGAATAGTCTCTTGCCATTAGAACCTTCATGGGCTTTATTCAGAGTTGGCAACGTGAGTTCAAAAGATGCACCAGGGAAAGTTCAGCTCACGACTTAAGTGCTCAAGTTGAATTTCATGGCCAGCCATTATTGATTGATTGAAACAATTTAATACATGAATGAATTAAATAATCAAATGAATCAATTGGTTTAATCGAAGAGTATCGCCCCCACCCTCATAACTCTGCAGCTTAAAATATACCACTTGATCAAACACAGTCTTTTTTTAATTCACTATGATCTATGAAGTACAGTGACGTAGAGCTTATGCAGAGGAAAAAGAAACGGTTATCTGCTGTTGAGTGATGCAGCAAGAGCCAGGATGAAGATATTTATTGTGTACATAATAAATTAGCGTCCATGTATTTTGTAAACACGGTGTGCTCTTTGAAGTAAATGTAGTTTAAAAGATAAGAGATATGACATGCTCTGATTAAACTACATTTACATTCCTGGCATCCTGGCTTATCCAGAGCGACGTACAAAAGTGATTAAAAATGTCTATCAATTAATATTTTAACACTGGTTCACTAGGTCAGAGACTTATGATACCATCAGCCTAAAAACTGTGTTGAGAGAATTTTTGTAAATGCATACAACAATACATAAAGCAAACAGGGAAAATAAGAGCTAGTTTAAGTGCTTCAGGAAGACGTAGGTCTTCATCTATCATTTGAAGACAGTCAGTGACTCAGCTGTTCAGACATCTAGGCGAAGTTCATTCCACCACCTCAGTGCCAGAACAGAGAAGAGTCTAGATGTATACCGACCTTTAACCCTGAGAAATGGTGGGACCAGTCAAGCTACGGTCTCTTCAAACATCTTCCATGCATGTATTTGGAATTTGTCGTGCTATTAATATTAATTTTAATCATGTGTGTAAACCTCTAAGCTTTCTGAGTGCCTTTGTATGCCCAAAAGATTTTCAGTAGCATACTGTACTTTACAACAAATTGTCAGACATCAGAACTGGGCTCAAAACTGCACCTCTACAGTATATGCTAAAGGTAAATGGTCTTAAAGCTACCAGGTGTAAGATTTTAGAATTTCACACTGTTTAGTAAAAAGTGCTGTTGCAAGCTATTTGCAGAAGAACATTTCATAGCGTGGGTTGTGCTGTGCTCGTCCTCCACTGCGCACATTAATCTCACAGCTGCTAGTGTACACGTTTAGAATCAAGGCTTTTTTTTTCTATGACATGATAGATAGATAGATAGATAGATAGATAGATAGATAGATAGATAGATAGATAGATAGATAGATAACAGAGTTCTGTATGAATCCAATCGGCCAATTATATTAACAAATAAAATCATTGTAGGTTCAGGTCAATAGCTTCAGTTAATGTACACATTAAACATCAGAACAGGGACAAGTGTGATCTCTGTGACCTTAACCGTGGCATGGTTTTTAGTGCCAGATGCTGGTTTGAATATTTCAGAAATTTGGGATTTTCACACACAACAGTCTCTACAGATTACATAGAATGGTGCAAAGAACAAAAAACATCCTGTGATGGGGAGACTCTGCAGGCTTGTTGATGAGAGAGAGAGGAGAATGACCAGACTGATCTGAGCTGACAGAAAGTCTATATTGTCTCAAATAAGCACTTGTTACAACTGGTGAGTGGAAAATCTTTCCAGTTTTGTGATCCTGTGATGCCCCACAGAAGTGAAATGACCAGTCTTCTGCTGTCGTAGATCATCCATGTCAATTTCCAACATGATTTATATTCTGAGATGCTTTTCTGCTCACCACAGTTGTACAGAGTGGTTATATGGATTACTGTATCCTTTCTGTCAGCTCCATTCTGTCTGATCATTCTCCATTGACCTCTCTCTCATCATATAGAGATATAATATATATCATATTTCTATCCACAGAACTGCTGCTTACTGGTTTTTGGTTGTTATTGTACCATTCTGAATAAACTCTAGATACTGTTTTGTTCTCCAGCCCCAGCTGAATAAAATAAAAAGAGTAGACACAGATTTGAAAAACCAGAGAGCTTGAATCGCTTGCTGAGTTTGAGTTTGAAATGTAAAAATAGGAAGACACTCAACCGATATCTCCTGTTAGTCAACTATCATGATTTCTGTTAGCTAAAGCAACTTCAGAACTGGAAAATGAATATCAGTCATTCCAGAATCTTTTTCCCTTTTATAATATAACACTAAAGCTTTCATTGTCTTGTTTACTCTCTGATACACTCTCATCTCCTGCCACTGACCATGTCTTCAGACCTCTGTTGACATTTGACGTATCTGACCTGTCATATAGCATATGCATACTAATTTCCCTTCGATTCTGTCCCAACACCCCTGACACAGCACTGACTTTGTGTTATTATTACAGAATTGTCAGGTCGACTCACATGAGCTTAGCTACATCATATTATACAGTATTCTCAATTAATCAGCACACTGTTCTCTATATATTTTAAGACAATAATCTGACACACTGTAACTTTAAGTTTGGAATCTACAGCAGCAGCTAAGTCAGGTTTTTACGTCTGCGGTCTGAATACCAAAGTGCCCAATTTTTGTATTAACACCTTACTAATGTGTGTATAACCCAATACTGTAATCCATTTAGATACCATTTAGATATCTGCTCCATATAAAAGATTAGGGAGAGTGGTTTGTTACTTGCAGATTTCCGGAATTAATTAACACTTTTTTCTGGGCAGTGAAATGTTTGGATGTAATGTAATTTTAAAGTGGAATGGAGTAACTTTACCATTATATATACTACATTCAAAAACATCACAGAGGAGAAGAAAATCACACTTTCTTGCTCCTTGCTAGCTTAATTCCCCATAGCTAGCAGCATCGTTAGGAGAAACACCTGAATTGAATGCAGACTTCCAGACTTCACCAAGCTCAGTTTCTTGTCAGCATTCATCAGCTGACGGGCTTCTCAAACTGAAACTGAGCAAGTTTACATTACTAATGCTAAGCACTGGCAGCAGGGTAGGATTACCTTCTCTTGTTGTCTAGACTGCATTAGAACAGCATGCATGCTATGTCTCGAAGCTTTCAAGATGCACCAGAAACTCTGAAATTGCTTTAAATACTGATTATCCTAAGATTCGATTGATTTTCCAGACTATTGTAGTGTCTCAACACAATCGACTGAGATCGTATATAAAGCAACAAGACACTGGATAAGCAGCACTTATCGCTCAGCCGACCCTACCGTTTCATAGTAAAGGTTATGATGAATGTTGTGCAAATTTGAATAATTTTCTAATTTTTGTTCATTTGATGGCTGGTCACTTTTATTAAGGTGATGTTTGTAAACTTTTTCCTTTGGATTTCCAATCTATCATTTTTGGGACACACTTTATAAGCATTTTGAGCGTGAATGATTAATATGAGAATTAATTTTTTGTTTTTGAAAAATCATTATTTGTACTAGAATCTTGTGTAGGTAAATTAAAAAAGCACTTGTCAAAAATGGCGAACTCAACCCTTTAATGTCCAAAGCAATGGAAAGTTTTTTACTTTGCATTATTTATTTAATTTGGTCAATAATAACAACAATATATAACTGTTTTTTTTTTTTAACAGACCCCATAATTATTTAAATATAGGCCTCTACCAAACGGCTGCCTAATCAGCTTGGGTTAAATTAAAAATGATTTTAAAATTATATTTGTTAATGAAATATAATGACTCTACCAAACGGTTGCACAGAACATTAAAGGGTTAACTAGATCGTCAAAAGGACAATGCAAGATGGTAATCTAAACCTGACTATATCTTCTTGACAAACCGCACTACACCGAAAGTTCTTTGTCTCTTATGGTGGTGATTTGCCTCAAGCACAGAGCGTGTGTTAGCCAGGACAGAGAAATGGAAATGGAAGTGTATATGATAAAGGGTTCAGTTATAAGGAAACAAAGTCACTGAGCCATGGGCATGTACTAGCACAGGATTGGTGTACACTTTAGACTTTATTCCACATGTAAAAATGCACTGAGGCGAATGCTTTTAACAGGAGGATGGAGTATTTCTTTTTTTAAATATAGGTAATTCCTACACACTAGTTGTTTCACTCATGTTGCTTGACAGCTGCCTGCAAGGGAAATTATGAAAGTAATATTAGTTTTCTTTTTAACTCGTGCAATATCATAGAACAGCTGTACATGACTAGAGGAGATGATAACTGCCCTCTTTTATAAGTACAAACTAATGGATGATGTCAGAGGCTGGTCTCATTCCAGTCATCAGGGCAGAGAGGAATGCCGTCAGTCCCAGCGACCCAAAATGAGCTGGCTCGGACTTCTGAGTCACAATCTCCAGAGAAAAATGTTTTACACTTAGGAGCCCAAGAAATGTTTTGTGCTGATCACCAGTTCATTGACTAAACTGTTATGCTTCTGGAAATGTTGGACTGCGACTTACTAGGGTATAACCCACAAGAAGTTTGTAAAAAAAAAAAAAACGTGATACAATCCCAGGGCTGGTCAGCTTGTGTCATGGTAAGTTGAGCCTGTGAGTTTATTTTATTTTATTTTATATTAGGCAGGTTGTTGTCAGAGAAAGATGAGGATGTGTTTTTATAGAGATGACAAAGCACTTCTGTAAGTCACTCTGGATTATTGTAAGTTTAAGTGAGTAATTGTCTATACAGTACTGTGCAAAAGCCTTTCGACATGCGAAGTAGTGCTGTAAAATCTTGATGCCTTCAAAAATATTTTTTTATTCAAAAAAATAATATATACATTAGAGAGCAGTAAACAGGAATAAACAGAATGAAGTCAGTATATGTTGTGACAAACCTTTGCTTAAAAATATCATGGTCAGTTAAGCACAGTTTGTGCAGTTTTGTAAGGAAATTGATTGGCTAGTTAGTTTTACTGCATCTTGGAGAATCAGCCACAGTTCTTCTGTAGACTTTGACTGGCACACTTGCTTTTTTTGCATGTAAAACCCAGCAGTCTGTTTTTTTTTTTTTATATGAAAAGCGATGTCTTCTGTAACATGTTGCATTCTTTACTGACAAAGCTTCTGCCACTACTTGCAATTTTTCTATGCATGTGTCTACCATACACAAGTTCCTTTGGATAAAATTGACAAGTGAAGAAATTAATTTCCATTGTATTATGCAAGCACATTTCATTCCTGTATCAGAGAATGTGGGATGCAGCCTCTTAATAAAATGCAAATGCTTGTACATCTGATATCATTGAAGCGACTGTGCTTTCAGACGTTGCACATGAACCTGGCATATACTGTCCATTAAAAGCCATCTACTGCAGTTACATAAGTATCGGTTTATAGGGATTACAGTAAATGGTACTATTTAGTTGGGAAAGTATTGTGGAGTGCATATAAAAATGAAAGGTCTGGTATACATCCAGTACCCCATGCATTTATTCTCAGTGACCTATTTATGACTTGCGCTAATTCCATGAAGGAGAAACACAAAAGCCCTGTAAATCAGTAAGGCACTGTGCAAATCTCCCTCTACTGCACACGAGTGGAAGTTATCCCAGACGAGTGCTGAATGCCTGAGCTGAAATCAAGAATGGAGAATTGATTATTCATGCCTGTAAAAAAAATAAATAAATAAAAAAAGTCTGTGCTCTGTCATGTGTGGTGCCCATTGGAGCTCATTAATTGGCAAGCAAGCGCAGGGGGATGAGGGCGAGTAAGGCAGAGGGAGCGAAAGAGGAAGAGAGTCACAGTCCAAGAGAAGCTTGGCAGAACAGTGCAAGCAGGAACAGAGGGGGCTGGAAGCAGAGGAATGGACTGGATTTACTGCCACTCTGGGTCCTCTTTCCTGCCAACAGAAGGACAAACGTCATACTCAAGGCTGTGCCCTTTTCTCTCTGAACCGGCGGAAACCTAATGCCTTTCTCTGGATTCCTTCTGCCAGGAAGATGACCACCTACTACCACAACCATGAGTACTGCGCAAGAGCTTCAGAGGACTGCGGAATTGGTGTCACCAAAGTAGCTAACTGCGTTCAGTCAAGGACCCAACAGAACATCCAGTCTTACCAGAGCGTTTTTGTTCACCCGCAGAGACAGTCTTTACGGCTCCAGCTTCAGCAGCAGCCACAGTGCCACCAGATCCACCACCACCCCCAAAGCCAAAACCAGCAGCAACACCACCAGCATCATCTTCCTCATCAGCATCATCATCACCTGCCTTACCAGCCTCAGCCTGCCCAATCTAGCCAGCAGCAGACTCCTCTGGGCTTCCACCCACACTACAGCTCCTGCACTTTACCTGCCCCCACCAAGAGCAGACACAAGTTCACCAACTTGAGCGTTAAGAAAAACCCGACGAAGAGCAAAACTAAAGTGCGATCTTCTGCCAGTGCCTGGTGGCTTGGAAATTCTTGGGGTACTATTTCATTGGAGAAGGTATGTGTTCTCGGTGTAAGTCTGGAAGGTAGTAGTTTAAAAATTGTTCTTTGGTATAAAGGGAGTTGTGTGATACTCATCTGGAGTGGTGCTTAGTAGAATGCCAGGCCTGTACAATCTGTATTTTAGTCTTTCGTCTACTGATCAGAGGTTTATTGCTTGGAGATAAGATACAACTCTTCAGGGTTTTTTTCACTTTAAATAAAGTCATGAAGCAAAACAATGAGGTGTGTAGGGTTTAATACAGTTTATTAAGCTACATTAATCATAATCTTATCATATAGATCACATATTTGCATGCTTTCATGCTTTTGGTGCTTGTTCTGTATAAGACTTGTGTCTGGTTGTTCAGTTACTGCAGAAATGAATGGGCTCTTTATGTTGCATATGACAGGGCTAATAGTTTTCCTGGTAACATAATGCTACAGAGAATAAGGAAAGTTTTATCAGTAACATATATAACTATGAGTAAGTCTTTAATCGAGTATGTCCACAGAACAGGCTGATTCATTATATGGAGTAATTAAATCACTGTTAAGAGCTTGGGCGTAACCTGTGATCAAGCAGAAACAACAATGGGCAGAACTTAAGGCTAATGATAAGTGCTAATGATTTGTAACATGCAGATTTTTGCTGTTACTGTTACAACATGCTATATTAGAAACCGGCTATCCACAAGGTTAAGGACATTGTCTTTGTGGTTGAGTAAAAACAGTGCTGCTAAAGCTTGGGAAGATATGCTTTAAAATGGATAGAAGGCTTTAGGAGAATTGTTAGTGTACTTAAGGACATTTGTGCTGTAGGAGCTTCCTCCGGCTTTGTGCTAGCTCTTAATTTTTCTTTGGCTGGGTGGTTTTTCTGTGCATCAGCTGTTGGAGAGAGCTGAAAGCTGGGGAATCGGCTGTGTCCCACTAGTTGTTTCTCTCCTTCACACGCCTGCTCTGCATCCTCTCTCGCAGCAGGTACATACTCAGCTACAGCATCTTGTACCTTTAGAAATGACAGGTACACTGCTAATGAGAATCATAAGAGGCTATGTGTTCTTTGTTTCTAAGGAAACCCAGCTGAGATTAGAGCCTCAGCACCAGTAGGGCACACAGAATTAATTTAGCTACGATTCAAGAAGCAGTGGATGTTCATATAGTCCATATACACAGTGTAGTGTATTGTATAAGTAATTTGACCGAGGCATTTTTTGATGTTTTGGCTCTGTGTCTATAATACAACACATTTTGTATTGCAAATCAATTATTCAAGTTTTAAACTATATAATTAAAAAACAGGATGCCAGAAATTTATGAAGGTCTTTACATTTAGCTTAGTGTTTTAATGCATTGATATTAATTAATACATCATTTTGTGCTATAACAGACAGAATGAACAACAGAAGTTACAAACTAAATATGAAATAAGCTCTATCATTTTATCAGTCAAATTGACATTTTGGCATTTTCATCTGCAGCAGTGTTCCTAATACATATGGGTTCTTATTAAAAATTTGCAAATACTCTTTATAGATTTACCTGAAGTTTTTTTTTGTGTTAGGGATGTGAGGCTTCCAAACAATACAATACGATTTAAATTCTTGAGGCACCATTTTGATATTTGATGATTCTATTGAATAATGCTTCAATAAGATAACGATAAGATTGCAAATCTTATTGCAACAATTCAGTATTTGATAATACCACTGAATATGCTATGCTAAGATTTTTATGGCAGTAATTCGATATATATGATAATACCACTCTGATACCACACTGATAAGAAGATGAAGAAGAAACATACATCATCTTCTCTTTACAGACTTTTTTTTTTTTTTGCATATACTAGCTTAGGAAGTTTGGGGTCAGAGCACAGGATGAGCCATGATACAGCACCTCTGGAGCAGAGAGGGTTAAGGGCCTTGCTCAGGGGCCAATCAATGGCAGCTTGGCAGTACTGGGGTTCAAACCCCAACCTTCACTACTTCCTAAAAAGATAACAATGAAATCCTTAATGCAGCCATTTGATATTTGAAAATACTACTGAATTAGCCAAGATAAGGGAATGATAAGAATTGAATTAAGGTAAATATTTGATAACAGCAGCGTATATGCTAAGACGAGATTTCGATTCTTAAGAGATCAATATGATTCAAGTGAATTTTGTGACCTCCAGAATCTCAGGTAGGCTTACTGTTCATTTGCAAATGAAAAAAAAAAAAGGACTACTTTAAGTATTAAAGCTACTGGTAAATCCTCTTCCTAATCTATTTACACATCAGTTTATAATGAAGAATGTTTTTTACACACCAGTTGTTTTTTTTATATATATTAATAATTGATTTATAATACAGTATAGATGATAGTGGATTTATACTTGTTGACTCAGTGCATTTCAGTTGTTGCTTTTGAAATCGGTGCATTGATACACATCATTTAGTCGTTGCATCCAGAATGCGAACCTCTGACTTAGACGCAGTCTTGCGATACATGGCACAGTAAAGATTCAGTCATCATAACTATCAGCACTCTTGAGGACTCATTTATATTTCGATGTGACTCATGTTTAAAGCTATTCAGGCATTAATTTCTAGAATTTTGTTAGAAATGTTCAGTAAACGTTAATTTAGATAAGTAAATGCGAGACCCTCGAGTGTGTGCCGATAGGCTTTGGAGAAGATTTCCGGTTGCTTGTTTATTTTGTCAGTCAAATGTCTTTTTCCTGTTAAAGCAAGTGGTTTTTCGCAATGTATATTGACCAAACAACAGCGCTATAGGTAAAAGCTAGCTTCCTAGATGCAAACCATTGATTAGTTTCCAAAATAGAAACTCTAGATTACATTAAGCTGAAAATCCATGATGATAGCTTATAGCATTCTGGGACAGACCCTTATGGACAGATGAGAAGATTAGCTTGTTGGAAAGTGGAAACCAGTAAAAAATTATCCAGAGCATAGCATGCTATCAAAAATGTTATGGGCCTATATGATTTCCAGTGCCAGTGACTCGCTTGATATGATCGAAAGCGAGATTAACGATGGCAACGGCTAGAATTCTGAAGTGAACAAAAACATCTTATCTGTAAAGCAATTTTGTTAAACTTGTGCATTTTCCAGAAGAACGTTGTTGCCATGCGAACTAAAGCAACTGTTAGACCAAACAGTTATTTGTTATTCTTTATGGACTCATGGAATGTTAGATATGATTACAGCAAACACCACATGATTACAGTAAGCCAATGTTCTCCACTTTTCTTTTATATCCTCCCTTATCACTGTCTTAAAATCCTCCAACAAAGATATAATACGCTTATACAAACTCAGAGGGGAAACCTGTCACACACTGTTCATGCAGTAA